>NW_008623489.1:0-27074 GCF_000691845.1 Merops nubicus | reverse complement strand
TCATTTTTGTTGGGCCTGGTCATTGGCAGAACAGCAGCATAATTTTTCATTCCCTGTGAAAGAGCTGCCTGCGACAGTCGGGTCAGTCGCTTCTGCTCCTACATTTGCTCCCTCCAACAGCCCTTTCTTCCTTCTCTCAGTATTTGCTTTATACAAAATGGAAAGTGTCATCAAGAAATCACTTCTTTAAAAATCTGTCCTGAGCACTTCAGCCATGGATTGGGTCATTTCAGCTCAAAGGTTATTCTTTCTCTGACTCATGAGGCTGTTGTGTATTACAGGTTCTATTGCTTTATTATTTTCTATTAATGTTAGTGGCACTGTGGAAAAAAAAATGTTGTGGTCACTGAGCCAAAATGATGGTAAAGGAATGACTTTAAAGTTACTGGGGAGTGCAGTGTCAGGGCTTTTCACAATTAATGCACGAAGTATCCTCTACAAAACAGAACGTTACTGTAGAGGCAGGGACAGGATCTCTCTGAGTAATATCTTATAATGAGATGTAGAAGCATCTTTTATGAAAGGTGGGAAGTTTAATCCCTTTAGATTTGGCAGGGACTTAAACTTGACTAGCTCCAATTAGGTTTAAGCTCAAAATACAAGACAAAAATAATTAGCAGTAATATGCAAAGCCTGAGATGTTTTGGTTTAGTCTTTGGTGGTTTTTTTTGGTGTTTTGTTTTTCTTTTTTTTCACTTCAGCTAAAATTATTTGGGACATTTAAATCCAGGTTTTTTACAGTCAATATAGTGCATTGATCTAAAAAGAGATTTCCTGTAATTATCTTTCATGCACTCTGCTACTAAGTGGAGGGTTTAAGATTCCCCAATCTAGGATATATGTAGTTTCTTCTTTAAGTCACATTTTCTCCTAAAATATGGAGGAGCAGTTATGTACCCCCATAAATGTGTACAAAACTTAGTTGGTTTTCCCTGAGTACAGGAATTTCTTATCTTGCTGAACTTAGTTTATTCTTGTACTAGTTAAAATCAAGCTTTGTCTGTGTACTAACTTGTACCTATTTACCTGAAGATTTCAATTAGTATTTTTTTAATTCTACAGCTATTTGCATGTACGCATTTATTTCAATTTGAGTGAGTTATTGAAAAGGAATTTTATTTAAACTCCTGTAAGAAAAGGCCATAGGGAATTGACATAAACTCCTTTTTAAATAGAAAGCTTTCTGTACAGATTTTAGCACTGAGTTACATAGGTTGACATAATTTTTGTGTGTGCATAATATCTCTCAAAAGGGCATAATGTCAATATTTTACACTAAGTAAATATTGATTTGAGGAGGGAACAAACATGCAGTCAACAGAGGAAGACATACTGGATGCAAAAAACTAGGAGGTAGCTGAAGCCAGCATTTTTTTTTGCATAATTTCTTGCTAGATTAAGTCTATTAAGCTATTTTAGTTGTGCTAGGTTTGTTTTTTTCCTACTTTAGAGCTAGGATGTAAGTTCAAGTACATATATTCAGGCTGTGTTTCAGAGGACGTGTTATCTGACTGGGATCATGTGGAAGAGAAAAAACTCTTCTGAATTATCCACGTTTGGGTTTTTTAAATTATTATTAGTTATTGTGGTTGTTCACCTAGTTTAATACTATTAAAGGTTTGAGGGTATTTAATATAAATTATGCTAATATCCATTTGCCCTGCTTCCTCAGAGTAAGTCACTGTAAACCTGAGGGTGGTTGTGTTCTGCACGTGTTGGCAGACACAGGGTAGAGGTGACCAGGCTGGACACATCCACCACAGGCAGACCAGCTCAGTTCTGTGTAGAAAGCAATTCACCTTCCTAGACAGGAGATTTACAAACATGTTGAGATAGTTGCTTAACGTATCATTGCCAGATGAAAATCAACAACTCCTCACCATTACTTGTTATTTTTATGTTAAAATTGGTACTCCAGGATAAGATCACAATGAGAAAGCACGTAGAGGTTCCATGCCTAGACTGAGAGAATAATTGAGGCTCTGTGTCTTTGTTACACAGTTTTCAGCTCTGATCCTTCAAGGGGTCAACACATTACAGCAAGGAAATCTCTACATTTAAAAAAGAGATGAAGGGAATTAATTATTTTAGACTCTTTTTGTGCTTCCTCCAATATATGTGATGATGATGATGACTGCTGTTGAGCTTTGTTTTTAAGACTTCATAAACACTACATGCTCAGATAGTAGACAAAATGAGACAGGGAAGAAATTGCCTGTTATGTATTTAGTCCTTCTTCTTCCATCTACTTGTATCTACTCCAGTTTCAGATATTTCTTCAGAAAACAATCTGGTTTTTAAATAATTTCATTGAATATTAACTAGGGGGAAAGGAAACTTTTAAGAGATTGTCTGGACTGTTGCCTGGTATCTAAATACTGCATGATGCTTCAGTGACTTATATCTAGACCTCATTAGTTTGCAGAACACCCTTGGGCAGAATTAGCATGACTAAGATTAATTCATTCCAAAGCCCTCATAAACAAAGTTGTAGAAGAAGGTGAGGCAGGAGATGTCAGGCCATAGACAAGTTACACATTAGAGAGGTCATGAATTCAACCTTAAATTCTCTGCAGAATATATTCTGGGACACAGTAAACTGTTGGGGTTCTTTTTATTATTATTTCATCAATATAGCAGTCAACTCATTGTATTAAGATTCATGTAGTCTTTTTTTTTTTTTCATTTTGTACAGCCTTTAGGCCCTCACATATTACCATGATATGAGTCTGACCAAAGGCAAATCATATTATTCAAATAATTCAGTTTGAATAATGGATTTCTGAAGGTCTCTGAAGAGAGGCTCCTCCATCAGTAAGTCAGCCTGATAAAACAAACACACATAGACACACTTTTTTTCCTGAAAGAGGCAAAGGATTTCTTAAGCTGTTCTTAAAACCAAGAAAAGTATGAAATTCAAGAGAAATTTTTTACTTGGTGACATTAATTTATTAGTTAATATGTTCTTTTTTGAGACAACCTTTCATTTAAAGAGTTTAGAAGGCAAGCAGGTAAAGAAAAAGATGTTAACTGTTCATTGCATCATCTCTTGATTAATATATTTATGTTGAGTGTTACAGACTTCTTAAGCTTCTGTGGAATACACATTGTTTCTGTCATCCTCCCCGAGATCTAAGGACAGGCAATAAAGTTTTTCAACATGCCACAGAATATGGATATGCTGGAATATTTATAAGGTGTGTGGGACAGATAATATCTCCTTATCTACACTCTTAAAAAATACAGGTTTTCAGTGTTAACAAGCCTTCATGCATATACTTAATCGAGTGCCTTTTATTATTAAGTTGAGGTTAAGATGCTTTTTAGTTAATAAGTAGGATTGATTTTAGCTTTTCTGTTTTCACCTTTTTTCTTAAACTTTACAGATACATGTTGCACTACAAATATGCATTTTGGATGATATTCACATATTTCCATGATGTATCAGACTAGGGGAAGGTCTATAGATTGTCTAAATAATTTCTGTACCCTGAATATGGCTACAATGAATTCATAAGTAATACAGTATCCTTTCAAATCCTTTTTTTATTAATATAACTTCTAAATTCCAGCGTAGCTATTCATACTTGATAGTTTTACACTGAATTTCTACAAGTGCTCTCTAATATTCACTGAAATTTGATGACTTTTATAAACATCTATGTAAATGAATTTGTTCCTTATGTTTTTCCTGGAGAATAAGAACAAATGGATATCAACAAAAAAGGCAATCACATTTTTTGCCATTAAAATTCAAATATATTTCATTCTTGAGCTCCTCTCACTATGTTCTAAATTTTTCCCTAAGGCTCAGAAAAATCAATATTCCAAAGTCACAGAACAAGTATTCTTGCCATGAAGACAAAAAAAAACAGAATCAACAACAACAAAAAAAGTAAATTTAGATTTCATGTCTTCCTCTAAATGTACTTCAAGACTATTTTCAGTATAATGTTACTGGTAGGATAAAATTTTGCCCCTTTAAAAAAATCTATACATATAATACAACTGTTCACAATAATTTTACATCCTGCTTGATTATTTGCAAATTTAATTCAATGTCCATTTTAAATCCTCTTTACTTCAAATTACACAGATTATATTGTCAGATCCCTGAAACTTGAGGTCAGTAGTAAGATTTCAGTGCAAGAGTGAAAGGCATCAGAGGAAAAAAAAAATGTCAGTTTTATAAAGACTTTGGTTTAAACTGAATGATGGGGGAGCTGTACTTAAAACTTCAGGTCCCAAACTGAAGATTAAATTCACAATTAGCCTAATTGGCTAATCCTCAGTAGGGTGCTGAATGGCTGTAACATAGATGAAATATCATTATAACGTTCACATTTTTTGGGAGGGGGGAGCAGCATTCAGCCTTTCTCACAGTAAATTCCATATTTCCACAAAAGCCCAATCAATGGAGCTATGAAATGGTTTCTATTATGCTTCAAGTAACATACAATTTTCTGTCTTTATTCAAATCCCTTCCATTCAGGAAAGGATAGATTATCACTTTTCTTCAGTCGTGAGTATAATATCAATAAATCATTAGCAGAGTAATAACTGATCTGTCATCAGAAGCCTTAACCTCCTAATGGCAAAGTGTGGTGAAACAGATGTGTAGAATCACTAAAACACAAAACAAAAGACTTTAATTTTTAAAATAAATTGCCTGTGTGTGTTGCTAGTGCCTAACACAGGTGTGGATTTTAAAATTCAGTGGCAAAACAGAAAACAAACAGCCCTGACTATCACATAACTCTGCATTATCTCACATTCTCTTAGCTATTGATTCATTTCCTAAAGCAAACAAAGGAACGTTTCCTTCCAATTGACCGTGCAGCACATTCAGTCTTCAAAGGCAGTAGCTGCATTTAGAATTTCTTTCTAAAGAAAGATTTCTAAGTGTATGTTTCAGCAGCTGTCTTGTCAGGTTTCTGAAAGAGAAAAAATAACGCTCTACTATATTTATTCCAAGTCTTCTCAGTGACTGATCCACTAGAAGAGTTAATTTTATTTTCTGTTTATCAGGGATGAGGCTTATCAAAGATGCCGTATGTAAGTAATTATGAGGAGCTATCACACAGATGGTGGATAATAACGTGTAGCTGGGGAGGATAATTTCTGCCTTTTGACAAGTAAAGAGAAATGGCATTTGACTTCTCTGCAGAGAGTGATGGGATTCGATGCTTGACAGAGCTGGAGCCTGCTTCCATTTTCCTGAGGAAAGGAGCCCTCACGTTGATCATCAGCTTGTCTTTCAGAGAGCTGCTCATCGCCCTTCTTCACTTAACATTTTATTAGCTTGCAGATTCCTAAGTGGTTCCTCTGCCTCTGGGATGTTTATTTGTGGAGCTGAGCCCTGTATGGAGGGAATGGGCACTGAACTGTGTTTCTGTTGTTTTAAGGGACTAGGGGAGGCAGCTAAATTTATCTTTGCTGCTGTTCAGATGCCTTTCTTGTATTCAGTCTGTTCTGGAATGTCTGTCCAGTGTGCAGGTCTTGGGGCTGTTTGTTGTTTCCTGGACTTTCCTGCTGCTGATTGCAAAAAAAGTGAAATTGTAGAGAGCATGTATGACCACGTGTGTATAGAAATCACTCTGGTGGAGTTTGTGTCCAGTGACTCTGGGAGGACATTGATGTCCTCCATGGTGATGGGTGAGGCAAATCCTTCAGTGACTCTCTTCTGCTGAGCTGACCCAAAGGAGTCTACTCTTGCCAAACCAGAAACAAGCTTCTGAAACCCAACATGAAGGGTTTAGAGCAGGACAGAGATTTTCTGTGGGTTTTAATGTGAATTACAAAATGCTCTTTGGTGGACAGAGGTTCAAGAAGGTGTGTGGATAACTGAAACCTTTTATCTAAGATTTTCAATATTATTATTTTGAATCCATACTTGGCTTTGTGTTCCTGGTGAGCAGGTGGTGCTGTCTTTGAAAAGGATCTGCAGCTGGTAGTTAAGAATTTATTTTTGGTATTTGTTTTTACTTAAATTAAGCTATGTAGACTTCTATGTAGACAGAAAAATATCTACCTATTACATAGCTATTATTCACTTATTACAGTTACTTTCCAAATTCAACATGACTCTGATACCTGGGGATGATTTTGTAAAATCTTTAAGACTTCCATTCTGACACTACACACTCTAAATGCTTCTCTCAAATCACTGAGCTGCCAGCATAATATTTTTTTCATATTTTTATTTTGAAATACACTTATGAGTATATGTATTGTCTTAATAATGGTTAAAGAGAAAATCTGCCTATGGAAAAGGCAGAGGAATAGTGCAGGAAAGGAAGCGCAAGGCTGACATACTGTCCCTCCAGCTCTGATCAGAGCCTGAAGGAAAGATAAGTGAGAAAACCTCAAGAACATTGGCACTGCTCCCTCTCTCTGCTCAGTCAGTAATACCAGTGATCGGGGCACTCATGTTGGATTCCTGGGAACAACTCAAGGATCTTTGTTAAATTCCATTTCCCAAGAAGTTCCATCTCCCCTCTTGTGAGCAGCGTGGTGTTCAGAAGGAGGAGAGAGATCCAGCAGAGGAAAAGCCAGATGAATTGCTGCAGCTCTCTGAATCTGCATTTATATTTGATAGTGTCTTGGGTGCTTCTGTTAAAATGGCTGAGAGACAAATATTAAGAAGAGAGAATTTTAACATATGCAAAGCTTTTACAAGTTTATGCAAATCAGCCTCGATCCTGTGGTGAATGCTCATTCAACCAGAGGCAGTAAATCAAATACAAAGGTGGAAGGGAGAGTTAAAAAGGGTTTGGGGCCCCAAGCACTGTGTGTACTACCTGTAAGTTCAGTAGCAAGCAGAAATCTTTAAATAGGAGGAGTAGGAAGGGAAGGTTATCTACAGTGGGTGGTGAACATTACATATGTAAACGTCAGCCATGACTTCAGTGAAGCTTTAGAACTCAGAGAGAGGGACAGCATGTCCCTGAGGCTTGCCACTGCACACACCAGGCAAGCTGTCACTGGAGAGAAGTAGCCAAGTAGCTGCCTTACCAAAAAGTCTGAAGGGGAACATTCAAGTGACTGCATTTTAAAGGAATGGGACAGATGACCATTCTACATAATCATTTTATTTCTGTTGCCATTTACTTTCTTCTACCAAGAAATCAATGTTTTGCTAAGCCACTTCATTAATCTTTTGAGAGTAAGAATAGAAAGCTCATACAGCACTTGCTGCAGTTTAGGATTTTCTCAGGTGTCTTGGTAAGAGCTTGAGCTAGTATTTGTTAGTGATCCTTCAAAACCTGATACAATCCCCTTATCTTCCAGAAAAGGAGTTATGGAAGTACTCCACAATGTACAATATAGAGTCACCTGGGTTAAACTGCAGAGTTGTGTGGCTAGAGACTACTCCAGCATCAGATACAGATGTGCCTCATGGCAACTGAGCTCTCACCTTCTACAGATTGTCATAGCTTAACAAGCAGAAGATCCCAAAAGACAGGAGCTATGTATAAAATCAGATGTTCTTAGAGCTAAGCTGAAATAAGTTAAAGCATCCTCATATGTACCATAGCAGCAAATATCCCATAGAAGTATTTCTGGCCAACTTTTGCTGAGCCACCCAGTTTAATGCAATAAGCCCACAACCAGTTATTAGAAAAGGGAAAACACAGGAGGAAATTTGTCATATAAGGGGAGTGTTCACAAAGAATAACAGGTGGTGGATGTAGAACCTGGACTCCACAAAAAGGGTAAGGAATTTTTAGTCTGCTTTCTTCCTTACCACAATGTTTTGTAGTGAATGTGCAAAACAAAAACGGATGGTGATACAAAGACACAGAACAAAAAACCTCTAAAGGCAAAACTTTGATAGCACTGCCAGAAGTTGTCTTGGTAACACAAACAGAGGCAGTCAATCAATTCCAGTCAAAAGCAGCAGCTTACCCTATCTCCCACCACGAGTAGCTAGGCTTCCTCAGAAAAGAGCCATGTGGCTCCTTTGTGTGCGTGGTTTTCCAGACAGAAACAGAACTAAAACCTCACCTAGAAACTCTGAAAACATCTTTAAATAAAAGAGATGAACTGCTGTCTAACAATAGAAGAGTTATTCATCAAAAAAAGTAAACTACCAGAGCAGAAATTAACAGTCTAACAGTGAATCATGGTGGCAACTTGGCTTGGAAGTTAGAGTTTTACTGGTTTTCTAGCACAAATAAAATCACTGAACTTGAGGGTTGTTACTTGCTACATTCAGATGTAATGAGTAATTAAAAGAAAAAAAAATTTATTCAATGAATAATTAAAATAATTCATGAGTAATTAAAAGAAAAAAAATTTATTCAATGAATGTGGTTTGTTTGAGGGTTGTTACTTGCTACATTCAGAGCTGAATGAGTAATTAAAAGAAAAAAACAATAATTTATTCAATGAATGTGGTTTGTTGCTTTGTTTTTTTGGGGTTTTTTTTGCTACGACTTAGTGATCACAACTTGCTTAAATGTATTCATAATGCAAATTCATTCAGCAAATATTCGTTTACATTCTTAAAAGATTTGTTTTAATTATACAAAGGGTGTGTTGCTTCTAATATTTGTGGCTGGTCAAGAAAAGTCAGAGAGAATTGCTTGTGTCACCTGATTGGATAAACAGCCCAAGCTAGTCAAGACATTCAGCAGCAGAATTACTTCATATATAAGCTTTGAAATACACCTTTTAACACTTATGCTGGGTGCCAAACTTCAGATGTTTGTTTTCAGGAAAGAAAGCCAAAGGGAACTTACTCAAAACCTGAGAGGAAATGTAGTTCTCTAGCTCTGTCTGCTTTCTGCAAGCTGAAAGAATTTTCCAAGGCAGAGGAAGATCTGCTCTCAAGGGTTTGTAGCAACAGGACAAGGGGTAATGGTTTTAAGCTAAAAAGGGGTAGATTCAAGTTAGACATTAGGAAGAAGTTCTTTACTATGAGGGTTGTTGATCACTGGAACAGGTTCTCCCACCACTGGAGACATTCAAGGTCAGGCTTGACAGGGCCCTGGGCAACCTGAGCTAGTTAGAGAGATCCCTGCTTGTTGCAGGGCGTTGGAGTAGGTGGGCTGCAGAGGTCCCTTCCAGCCCAGACATCCTTTGATTCTGCTCTGTCACTCTACTAAGGAGTTGCTGAGCACTCTCAGAGACCCAAGTGTCACGTAGAGGGACCATTGGTGGGACCCAGGACAGCTCTTCTAATGTCTGAGGTGCTCAAATCCCAGTGAAATGAGATGTGGTCCTTTGACTCTAGTGCCTATGATAAGCACAGCAGCTGTAGCAGTGCATGGGAAGGGCTGACAAAGGCTATTTCTGGAATTTCAGTGGTTTGCCTTCAGATCTGCCTCTCCTTATGTTTTCCTCTCAGTGCATCTCTCAAGCACAGTCAAATCCTTTGCTGTTCATGGCTGGCAATGACAGAAGTGGTTACCATGCAGAGGTCCACCACGTCCACCTGCTGGAGTTGCCATTCCCATGCAGACAGAGTGTGAGTCCAGGAGCCTCTGCTGTAAACAGGTTACATTTTTCAAATGCCACACCAATAAGAGTGTGAAGGAGTGCAAAAGTGATGCTAGTGATGGTTTTTCAACCACTCTGTTGCACTTTCACCCTAAATTGCAGAGGACATAACTTAGCTCGTTAATAAGAACGATTTTGCTTGAAGTGCATAACTCAACAATTAGTTAAGATCTCCTTTGCATACATATGCTCGTGTCTGAAAGTGTTTCTATGGATGTATATCTAGGTGTGCATTTTAATCCTTGAGCTTTCTTGTTGCTTCATCAGGTTTTCTTTTAAATAATAAATGATGAGAACAGAAACATTTCTTTAGCCAGATTTTCTCCAAGATAAAAAATGATTAAAATCGATATATTTTTAATTGGTCTAAGGTTCAAACTCTTATAGTAAACAGATGATGTGGGAGATAAGATTTAGCTCTTATGAAAGGTTTCTTTCTGAGTCTCGCAGGTCCTTATGACAATTAACTCAATTACTTTGGAAAATCCTGTCAGAACATAACCCAAACATTCAAAATTGAATCCTAATTTTGGACCTAAGGCATTCTAAGTGGTGTAAAATGAGGCCAAGTGATTAATGTGTCTATCTCTGCATTGTGCACAGCTTCGACAACAGAAAATGCAGAGAAGTTAATTTTACACTTCAGGAACTTCTAATACTTGAATCATTGACATTTTTGGCATAAGATCTGCTGGCTTTTATATTGCTTCCTTATATGTAGTATTATTGGGGGTTTTTATTATTACTAGCATTATATTTGTTTGCAATATTATCATAATTGCTCTGAGACATTTAACATTTTAAAGTTAATTTAAACCATTTTTAAGCTTTCATAAAAGCTGGTGGTTAATCCTTTCACAGCCTGTGATATGGCCAGATCTCAAAAACTAACAACTTGATAGGAAAAAATAAAAAATAAAAACCAAACCACCCACGTAAAGAGAAGGAAAACATAAATTATTGCCTGTAGTATAGAGCATCAGGTTTTCTTGACTTTCAGTGGTTCTTGTTTGATCTGCCAAGTGCAGGTGAAGAAGCAGGGCAGCTGGCTAGCAGGACAGCCCATGGTGCTGAGATAGAGCTCTTGTGCAGCTTCCCGTGGTGCAGCTACAGAGGTCTCTAAACTCTCCTCAGGAATCTGGGTTCAAATTCCTTTCTAGGAAAGGACCTGGGAGCAGCTTCTCTGCCCAGAGTGCACGTCACAGGAGCCGTGGCTGGCAGCACCCAGAGCCAGGGGCAGCAGGCACCTTGGCTACTCCTGCACACCACTGCAGGGCTGCTGTGAAATCACAGAACTTCCCCCCACTGTGCCCCATGAATCTGCTTCAATACAGATGTGCATGTCCCTGGTGTGCTCAGCGCTGCTCTCCTGCACTCTGCCAGGTCCATAGCTGTGACAAGCTGACTTGTAACTTCTCTGATTACTGTGTTTTTAATTGTGTATGATTTACCATGTAGAATCCCATCCTAACTGCGTGAGCTTGTTGGTTAGGAAAAGCCTGAGTTCTGTGTGAAAAATGACATCAGAATCCCAGGACAGGACCTGACACTGACCTTAAACTCAACGAGCCAAGGAGACTTTGCATGCCCCTTTGCCACAGAGAGTCCAAGATGAAAGGGGTGGATTTAAAGCACATTAAAGTGCAGGGGTTTATGCTTTTCAGTTTTGATGCTATTTTCAAATGATGCGGAGCAATGGAAGAATCAATAACATAGGGGCTTACCTGATTGACTCCCTGGCAAACAGCCCCTGCTTTTCAGAGAAGTTGTTATGGAAATAAATGAGTGTGTCTTACAAATGCACAGTTTACTGTTTTAATATACAGTTTATGAGATTTATTATTTCAGTTTCCAGAAGTGGTTTGTAGGACATGAGGCAGCATTACTTATTCAAAACATATACCATTATTCACAATAAATGCAATAAAAGTAATAAAACACACAGTTTACATTTTACACTTCAATAACCTTTTCTATCCTAAAACTAGAAGGTTTAACAAGTAAGAAAGAATAATTTTGACTGCACCAAAGTCCTTCTGGAACAGGCCAGTGGATGGGTGGGTCAGACCCTCTGCAGATACAATGGAGGGCACATTAACTTCCAGCAATGCACCCATGTAAATGTAAACTAACAGCTTCATCCTAAAATATATTATAGAGACTTAACTAGGTCTGAAATTTTGTTTGATGGGGAACAGACTCAACATCTAATGGGCAACGTTGTCATGCCATGAAAGGGTCAGCAGTCTGAAATTTCAGTTCTTTCAAAGTGAACTTTAAAAGTTCATCTGGGTTTAGCCAACACCCACCTGCCTGATCTTTAACAAGTCCTGTGTCTCCTGTGTTTGCCCTGTGATACTTTCCTATTTCTTATCTCTTTTTAAGTTTCCTCATGAAGACTGGGAATTGGGACCTTGCAAACAGGCAGAGTTGATTCAGCTTAGTCAGATCTAAGCCCCTCCCGCTCCCCAAAAAAAGGTGTTCTGAAAAGCAGAGTAAATTAATTAAATCTCTGTTGTTGTTATTGTGTTTTGGTTTCTTTTCAAAAAGTGCTGACAGTTCTTGGTTTAGGTAGAGCTTCTCCACGGTGCTACTGCTGCCTGGAGTGTGGACAGAGCTATTCTGAAAGACAGGTTTTTTTATCTCAGATATTTAAAACCTAATAAAGATTTAAAGGTACAACCTCCTGTAGCTCAGAACAAAAGATATTGCCACAAGTTATTTATATTATCTCTAATTTTAAAAAAAAAAATTAAATGTTTTACTTCTTCATTATCAAGTAGGGCAAAATCCACAAGATTGTTGAGTTCTGAGAAGAAAAAAAAATATCATTTGAATACCCAGGTGAGGAACTCTGCTATGAGCAGGGCTTTTCACTTTCAGGCATTCAAAACCAAGGGTGGCACAAACGTTTTGGACCCATTCAAGGCACTTTAACCATGAATGCCTCCCAGCTGATGAAGTTTTCCAGGAGCCAAAGAAGTTTCTCACTCAAATTGTTCTTACTTTGTGCTCTGTGGACCAGATAAATTCTTAGCAGTTTAATAGATTTATTTGGCACATGAGAAAACACACTAGGATGTCTTTAGAGTAACACATACCAACCAAAACAAAGCAAGCACAAACCCAGCAACAATTAGAAACAACTATTAAGTTCATACAAAGCAACTGGGCAGTTGAAGGACAATAAAGACAGGAAGACTCTTCCTTAGTAATTACATCTTGGTCAGTTTATGGCTTTTACAGGTCGACACTTTAGCTACAATACCTTATTTTTTTCTGAGAAGAATTAGGATTTTTATTCTCTTCGTTTAAAATTCATTCAGAGATTTATGTTAGAGTCATATTTTAATTAATGTAATTAATGTAATCAATGAATTTAATTAATTCATTTGCTGGTGATTTGTAGGCAGTATGATGTTTCCAGAGTGGATTGGTATATATAGGGTGCTTGCATTTATATGTAAGATCAGAGGAATTTCTTTTTTTTTTCCTGGGGAGAAATGTCTAATTAACATGTTTTAGAGATCAGTCTATAAAGTCTAATCACCAGGATATTCAACGAATGTAAACATAATTAAGGAAGACACAGAAACTTGAGGAGGGGAAGTTGCAACAGGAATGCCTTAGAGCTCTGAGTCAGGATGAGCTGCTAGCTGGTGGAGGTCAGGATTAGGAGGTGAACCAGCCTGTGGGACACTGTTGTAAGCCTCTGGCCATGGAGAAGTAGGTCCCTCAGACAAGAGGGAGCCTCCTATTGGCAGGCCTGGGGCCTCGGGGAGGATTGCAGCCACCCCAACATCTGCAGGGGGAATAACACAGCAGGGCACAAGCATCCAGGAGGTTTCTGGAGTGCACTGTGGACAAATTCTTAACAAGAGGTGATGGAGGAGCCACTAGAACAGGTGCTCTTCTGGATCTCACATTTACAAGCAAGGAATGACTGGTCAGGGCCGTGAAGGTCAAGAGCAGCTGTGGTTATGGTGGCTGTTGGGTGGTCATGCTCAGGATACTTCAAGGAGAGAGGAAGGTTAAAAGCAGGACCACAGTTCTGGTCTTCAGAAGTGCAGAGTTTGGCCTGCTTAGGATCTGCTTGGAGGAATTACATGGCATATAGCCCCAGAGAGAAGGAATTTTTTTCCAGGTATATGGCCCTGGAAAGTCAGAGATTGAACTTGCTGAGCTGCTTCAGCAGGTTATCATTCAAACAACTCCAACACCACTTCTCACCACATCATCCATTCTCTTTGCAGTATTACCCTCAGTCGTTTCACCAGGCTTATCAGAAAGCAGAATTTCTTCAATCTTTGGAGTTATAATTTTTACCTCCCTTTGCTTCTTTCCTTCAGGCTGAACTTGAGGAAACAGCTTCCTTGAGACAGAAGCTTAATTCTCACAGAGCTTCATGCTGACGTCCAGTGAGTAGCTGACACCACTTAACACCAGCTCCTAGCTCTACAGGTTCTGTGGTGGCTAGCAATGGAATTACCACATGATAACAGTTCTGTTTGGAAGATGCTAATAATGACATATGATGCTGAAGTTGCCCAGAACTATGAGGTAGACAGACTCCCTTGGAGATTTCTTTTCAAAATGCCAGCACAAATTGACAGCAGTGCTCCTGTTTCTGTACTTCTTTCAGAGGGACACCTCACCCAGGCACGCTTCATCCGTGTTATGGACAAAACAGCAGTAGCCTGACTGACTGGGTAATGCAGTCCAAGGAAGAGGTTAAAGACACATATCAGGCAGTAGGAAAGAACTCCAAAGTTATTTGTCTCCAAAGCAATTGTATTATCCTTATTAGTGATCCTCCTTTCCCTGTGGGGAACTATAATTTCCTTCCCTGATCATTTTCTGTGCCATTACAAAGTTAATGTCCTTTGTGAGGGGGAGGCAGCCTGACAAGGCAATCAGCTACAGAATACAGATACTAAGCATTATTATTATAGATTGGATGTATGTGTGTGTGTATCTCCTTTATAAAACACCTGCCTGGGTGGAATAGCTGTAATCTGAACCAGCAGATGGCTGTTGATACAGAGAGACTGGACAGGAATGGAGTGTTTAAACCAGGTATAGACATAAGAGGATACCAACAAATCGCACAGTGGATTTCAGCTTTTGGCCACGTGCCGTGAATAATTGTGTCAAAATAAATGGCATTAACTTGCTTAACTTTTTATTGAATAATATTTCCAGCCTGCTACAAAGCTGGTTTCAAAGCAGGTTGATGTAATTAATAGGAGCACAAGGCAGCTCTTCTGTAAGGAGGAAAGCTGAAGTTTGAAGCTGTGTCTTTTTCTAACAGTAAATATGAGATGGCAGGGATGTGGGAGCTGCATTGATCCCACACACAGTCTCACAGAACTCTGGAAGTGTTCTGTTTCTCTGAACAACTGACATAGCAATATTGATGCTATTTCACACAGTGGTGTCTAGGATAATCCTACTCTGCAATAACTTCAGGAAGCAGTGATGTCAACAGAAATTTTACAATTGTCATCATTAGTTTCCAAACTGCACATGCAGTTCTAAACGTAGAAGCAGATATTATTTTCAGAATGGAGAAAGAACAGAAATGTTGTCTATAAATTTAGTTTTACTTATTTTTCCTTCTCTGAAATGATTTTTTACCTTTGCATTCATATACTTTCTATGCAACTAACTCTTCACAAGCTTGAACATGATCACAGAGAAGATATGTATATCAAATCTCACTGTTAT
The DNA here is from genome assembly GCF_000691845.1 of Merops nubicus. Taxonomy (NCBI): domain Eukaryota; kingdom Metazoa; phylum Chordata; class Aves; order Coraciiformes; family Meropidae; genus Merops; species Merops nubicus. The sequence goes on along the minus strand of NW_008623489.1, from coordinate 11,843 downwards.
TTTCATTCTACTAAACTAATAATTTCTATTGAAAACTATAAATTTTGTCAGAGCACCAAAGTTCACAGGGATTTCATTATTATTGTGCAATTTGTCAGAAAAGGAATTTCCTGAGAGCAAAAGATAATTAATAATTTTCTGTATACTGTAAGATTTGTCTGTTACCTTATTTTTAAGATAGGGGATTTAAAAAAAACTTTTCATCTGAAGGTTGATTCACATCTTTTATTTATTTGTGCCCACATCTTTTATTTGCCCTCTGATATTAGTATCTTTTCCCTAAAATGTAAATCATAAAGTAATGGATTCTAGAAGATATAGTTCATGTACTTTAAATTTCCAAACCAAATCATGGGCATTCTAGACCATCTTTAAGTGATGTCTGGCTTTCAAATTGCCTGTAACATAAAACAAACAAACAAACCAAAAAAAAACCATCCAAGAAAGTGACTAGGTGGGGTTTTTCCTCATTTCAACAGAAAATGAGTGTGGTGGTCTCTGTTGAAGACTCACCTACTCAAACCAAACAACAGCAACCAACCAAGCAAACCCAAACACTATTTTTAGCTTTGGCTCATACCTTTTTTTTTCTCAGCTTCATGAATATAAACGTGCTCACACAACCAAACTAGAATGAAATAATAAAAACGGCACAAATGCCCAATCCCTGCCTCTCGTTCTCAATGTTTTGTTTAGGTTTATGTTGCCTAGGCTTTACTCTTGGCAGTTAACATTTTTAAGTGGTACATAAATATTGACTTTCATATTAACAACTCATTTTTAGGTATGTTTGTTCCCTTTTCTCCAATGGTTTGTCCCCAGAATGTAGGTAGTTAACTTAGTCCCAAAGAATAAATAATAATTGCAGTAGCTTGCAAAGGTGCAAGGTAGATTTATAATCTGGGTAAGGTAAAATCAGCTTTGAGGTATTTAAAAACAGTCTGAAATGTTATTCATTTATTAAAAATTATTTATTTCACTGAAGTTTTCCAGCAGTAGCTGAAGTACAACACAAGTAAGGAGAGTAGTGTCTCCCTTTGACTGTACTCCCAGTAGGCTTCTGCCAATGCTCAGGAGTTACAGAGGTGTTCCTGCAGGTTCAGAAATGATTTATGCACAGTATCTAATTTGTATGCTCTGGTGTTGTCTAAATTCCCACCCAAACCAGTAAAATTGAATCTAGACTCTGTGATTTACCCCCACCACTTTTGGTTCTAGGTGTTCAGGAGGCATTTCTACCCCAGATGGAAATTCAAACCCATGAGCCACTCTCGTGTTTATTCTTCATAACATCACAAAGGTAGTATTTTGCTTTTCCTCATGAAATTTATTGTCAAAATGTTTCTATCTGGACAACATTCTTTTATTTTTGTGTGATGGATATCTCCTGTTTTGCAGAGATATAGGCTATCTCATACAGGAAAAAGAAGTTAAACCCCAGCTCGTGGTTCTCCCAGGTGGATGCTGTATTGAGCAGCTTACGTTGCCTCACAGCAGCAGCATTGCCCAGAGCTAGGGGGAACTTCTGATCATTGGGTCAATCTCATGGGTCTTGTGACCTCCAATCTCCACAGGCAGGGAAAGAACCACCCTAATTTTCACACTCACTGGATGCCTTACCTACTTTCCTCAACACTAAGCACATGCCTTCATAGCTGATGGTATTTGCACGCTTTCAATGTCAGAGTTAAATCTTTGCTCTGGTGATTTCATTAAAATGGGCTTTTCTATATATGTCTTGCTATCTGTGCCCTCCTCCTCCTTCCTTCCTTTCTCCCCCCACCCAAAAAGCCAAGGAAACAAAATAAACCTGAACCCTGCTCAGATTACCTTCAACAACTTGCTTAAATAAGCAGTTGGTTGTTGATACAACCAACTGGCCGGCGATTGACATTCTGAGTCTGCCCTGTTAACATTTTGTTATCACAGGCATTGTGACCAATTAGTGTCAAGCCTTGTTTACCCAAGATTAATTTTCCAATATCTGGAGTTCAGAATCAGTTTTTCTTGAAATTAGTAAGAACACTTTGAGTACTTTAAGCAAGTAAATACCTTTGAAGCTAAAAGCTCTGGCAAGTAAATGATGTTTATTTTTTTTTTCCTTTTTTTCCTGATTTAAGTATGTCTTAAGCGACACCTGACTTAGTCTGTGTGACCTAAAAATAGGCAAAACTAGTTCAAGGGTCAAGACGAAGTTGACAAAGCTTGAATATAATTGATATTAAAAAGAGGAATTAAATAAAACCCTACATGAATGATATTTTTTTATAATTTCAATTAAAAAGATACAGGAAAAAAATTAAATGTATTAAAATATTACATTTTTCTACAGATAATTTATTTTCTAGAAAAGTTTTTTGAACAATTTTATTAATTTAGAACTTTGACAGTAAAAAATAGTAGTTCAGAGATTGAAAGAATCTGATAAAAGTCAATAATGGTTATTATTCTAACTACATTGAAAGAGTTGATTGTATAATTACTTTCAGAATGGCAGTTTGTTAGGCACTATTAATGGATCCTCAGTCCTTAAAGGTACAAACATTTCTATAATACAACAACCATAAATTTTTAAGAAAATGTTTGGTTGATTTTTAATTGAAAAGGCTAATTCACTGAAGCCAGCAAATTCAGAGGCACAGATAAAAAAAAAAGTAGATTTCAGTGAAACTACCTTTTGGAATGCTTTTGAAGTGTTTCACCTGAAGTATTACTCTCACTTTTAGAGAGAAAATACTCTCTAGTTAAGTAATTTTTAAGTATTTCTCTCTTTGAAGAGAGTTTGGAACTCAAATCTTAATTATTTTTCCACCACGATCAAAACAGGCATTTGATTCTTGTTTCCTACATACCAGACAAAACCCAAAAACACTAATGATTATTATGGAAAAAAGGATGTGTTTGACCATTTGTGACTATTTTGCTATTTGGGAACTAAAGTAGAAGATCTTATTAAATACTTAGGCAAGTGGAAAACGTTTGTGTGTATATATATACACACACATATATATTTTTATAATGCATATGCATAGAAAATAAAATTAAGGACCATATGCATAGAAAATAAAATTCAGGACTTGTTATCAATATAAAGAAAATAAAATGCTAGATTTATTTTTTCCTTTCCCCCCTCCAAAATGCAGTTGTTGCTTCTGGCCAGCTGTACATTGCAACTGATAACTAAAGATAGAATGGTCAGCACAGTGTCATGCCTAAGGCTGTTACTGATTATAATAACCATGGCTATTATTTTAAGATTATTACCATCATCATAATATTAGCATAACATATTATTATACAGCACATTATGGATTATAACAAAGGAACATCTTTTGGGTTTGGACAATGGTTCTTAATTTTGCATGCACGACTCAGGTCTGGCCCCAGCCAGTCTCAGTCAATAGGCAGTGTGAAGAATTTGAGTCAATAACAGGAGAGACAAATTTTTGTGCTTGATGTGAAAGACAAGGTGGGGGAAAAGAGCTGCTGAGGTTTCCAGCTGGACACCTCCATGTCCTTGCATGTGTGTGACACCGAGTACTGCTCCAAACCTTTCTCTCTGATGCACTACATGGGAACACAGGAGTCAGGTAAGCAGTGGATCAGCAGGGCCTTGGCAATATTTAGCCATCATGAGGTTTTTATGTCTTCATACTTTGTACTTACAGGCTTGTGTGCAAAATATTTTAAAAATTCAGTGAAGTATATTTCAAATGCAGCATGTTTGAGAGTACCTAGCAGAACTTACTGGATCACCCAGTATACAGATAAACCTCTGAAATACAGCCACAATATAGGGAGTACCCTGTACAGAGCCATTACCCAATACCACAATAACCCATACAACCTTTAAGATAATTATAAAATGATCTGCCTGTTGTTTAGGCATCACATCAGCACAGAGTGTTCATAAAAATATACACTAAGAAGTTAAGTTATAAGTTAAGCACCTTTACTATGTTTTGGATACATATTTAAAATGTTTTCATATTTTACATGCTAAACTCAGTTTAATTTCCTCTACTTAATATGTCTTAAATTGATACTTAATTATCCAATTCTGTGCTAAAAAACCTGAACGGAAAATTAATCAAAATATTGTAGCCTTCTAGAGTCAAGACAAGCCAGAAATGATTTCCACAACTTTTAACAGGGGTTCACTCCCACACGCCTGTTAGCTTTGTGTGGCATTAACATTTTATGGGCTTCACTTTCTAACAGAAACATCTAGAATCAGATAATTTATACCAGCAACAACACTTGCAAGCAGCAGTGTAACTAACTGACAAAAGTGAGGGAAAAAATGGGAAAAGTATCTCTTAAAACGTTGGATAATTTTAAGTTTTTGGGGGAATGTGGGTTTTAAGACTGTGCTCAGTGCTGACACTGATCCAGGTCTCGTTTGGAAATGCCTTTGTTACAATTAATTGATAGCAATAACCTACAGCAGGGGAGCATATCATTTTAAATGGAAAAGTCTTAGAAAGGGCCCAATTAGCAGCATGGCAAATGATGAGCAATTTCAATATCAAATGTCACTCAGGGTCTTGTTATTTCACTGTCCTTTTTTCTCTTTCTTCATACCTTTTAGTGGTACAAAATAGATTTCTGTATCATTAGAAACACACTAAAATGTAATTAAGTCAATGAAATAACACCAAAGATCACAGAACCATAGAATGGTTTGGGTTGGAAGGGACCTTAAAATTCCCTCAGAGAATCAGGGCCCTGCTTTAGAAACGTAAATTGGATATGGTTATTTACTGACAAATAGGCATTTAACTGACATTACAGCAAGCACTATGCAAGTGTTTATTAAAAATCAATTAATTAAAATTGTTAGGCTTGTATGATGTATAAAATACATTTCAGATGCTATTTAATGGCTGATTTAATAAACTACATATTTCTGCTTGCTGTACTCAACATATATAACCTTTTTAAACATGGGATTTACTGGAGTGGTAGAGGATAAAGGAAGAATTAACAATGTATTCTCTTTTATGTGTGGTCTGATTCTGGATCCTGTCCTTGTGAAACACAATCCACAGGTGATGCTGGAACATGGAGACAATGCAACATACTTTTTAAACCTGTTTTAATTATGTATAACAGGCTGATATGTTTTAAAGTCTGTATATAAGAAAAAGAGAGACTATTATTATAAATACTTTTTTGTCTCTGTTATTCTTTTCCTAGATGCTTACGGTTAAAATTTGTATCAGAAATGTGAGAGAATATACAATGAGCTAAAGTAACACACTTAAATTTGGAGGACAGGCAGACAGGAGAAACAAACTATGACACCAGTTGCTTGTACCAAAGTTTTGTGTATTCTGAGGCTTAAAGTCTGGTTTATTTGCATTTATTTATTTTAACATTCCCGTTCCTCATGATGTTTTACAAACTCTCCTGGGTTTGCGTGTATTATGGCTTGAAGATACACCTTGGATAATGTCCCACCTGATAGCAGAACTAGAGGATTTAATCCCCAGGTTTCTGTTTGGATCAGTTCTCTGTGGTACCTGTGGCTGAGATGGTTTCGAGGCACAAGGGAGAGCTGCATGAAACTACATGAATAATAATATCAGTTTCATTTTTTTATTGTCAGTTAAATACAGCTGGTGAGATAAACGCTGTTTGTATGGGACTCTCTGACAGGCTGTTTTATAAAAATCAATTAAATGTGTCCTAATTTAAGGTGGAAATCTTGCACTATTGGGAAGCTCTCACCATTATTGCTCGCTGTGCACTCTTTGGTTAGTCTCATTGCTCTCTTCCACTTTCAATGGGAAGTCCCCCAGCGTGTGACCTGACTGACTGTCCAGTGGCATGGTCAGGAAAAAAGTCTCCATTCATTTTTCCCCCAGGTATTATTTTAGGAAGAGTGCCCTCTGATACCAGTGTCAGTGTTTACTAATTCTTTTTACCTCTCAAAAGCCTTTATGACTATCACTTGCCCCTGGAACCTTCCCTTTCCATGTGTTCCCACCCAGCATGTCTCAGGTCATTTGATCTTGGAGACAGTCCTAATCAGATGAGCTCGTTAACCCCCAGGGCATGCAGGGGGGGTTTGGTTACAGAAGACAGGACATAGTCCTACCTATTTCTTCCCCCACAGTAGTCCTGTCTTTCACCTCCAGATACTATTTTCCACTTTCATGATGTTCTTTCTCCTCGAATTTGGTTTGTTTTATGTGGTTTGGGTGGTTTTTCTTTTGTTTTGTTTTCTTTCCCCAAACTATAGTGGTGAAGTTTGATTATTTCAGTAAGGAAATCAGAATGCATCAGAAACTAAGCCAAAGATATTCATTTAAAGTTGAAAACAGGTTTTTTTCCCATAGGTGTCACCCTCATCCAGAATCAAGAAATGATTCTGTATAATGACCTGGGCTAGGTAAAGAGTTGACATTTCAATGCCTTTCATTTGTTAATAACAAAATACCTTCTAGAAAACTGAGATATAAATAAATATACAGTTGCCTTCCTCTGGATTAATTAAATTTATTTTTTTTTTAAAAAAAAACACTTAACTAATAATTTCAGTATCTTGGTATTGGAGAACAAACACTCTGCCCTATCCTATCATGGTACCCTAATTAGTTCAATGTTTACTTAATTTTGCAGCAGTGAATGATGGAACATCTCAGAAGTGGAAGTTACACCATTTAACTTGGCTTTGAGTGCCACATTTTTATGTGTGACTGTGTTCTTTGTGCTGTAGCAATGCCTTTAAATTTACAGTCTCCATTTCAAATGAGCAGCACCCACTCACAAGCCGTTTGTTCCTTTTCCCTGCACATGGAACCTTTCCACTGGCATGGGTTCAGCTGCCCTGTGTCCATCAGACTTTCAAAAACTCACAAGATGTCATAAAGGAATGTTTATAAACTAATTTACATTCCTGATGATTTGTGGCTGTGCGAGAGAGAACCCATGGCCACGGTTAAGGCAGGGGAGTGGGATGGGGGAGGCTGGGAGCAGGCATTATTATTGGCTCAGTTCCACACACACCAAATGTGAATACTTATGTTCTTCCCACAAAACATTAATTTCTTCCCATCCTGTGGACTTTATTCTCTTACCATGTTCCAGATAGCAGACAGCTCTTGTTTTTCACTTATGTTTTCCTCTTAACAACAGTCATTAATTTACTGATACGCTGTCTATCAGAACCACATCATCTTGATTAGAGCTGTTATCCTAATCAAAAGGCTGATAATTAAGACTATCCATCTGTAGAGTTCGAAGTGCTAAGATGAGCTGAAGATCCTAATTAAGATTATTTAGGTGTTACTTAAATGCCATCATTTGATTCAGCTAATCATACCAGCAGGTACATTAGATTTGCATTAATGTTCTGCTGAAGCCAGCAGCTCTTTAAACAGATCAAAAATGTAGATTATAAGCACCACTTTCAAACATCTTTATATCAATAGAACGCTGGGACAATGCATTAAAGTAAATGGAATATTGGAAGAAAGAGGCAATTTTGGTGTTTCTCAGCCTGCATTATGTTAATCAGCAGAGTATTTAACCCGAGTAGCTTATTTATCGAGTTTGTGTGTCATGGCAGCTCCACGTTTAAGCTTTCACTTCTGCTTTGAATATGGACTGTATGAATGAATCAGAGGCAAGGTGTATTTTTCTGGCCTGAATGAAATGGTTCACTGCGTGGGCGTTCATTATTTTTTTTCCTGCTGATAAATTAAGAGATAGGTAGTTAGCAAATAAGTTATTGGAAAAGTCATAATTCTCATCTAAGGAGGAATCCATTTGAGGCTTCAAGTCTCAAAAACTCACAATTTTCTGTTTAAAAAGGAGCTGTGTTAAGCAGCTTTTCTCTCTTTTTTTTTCCCCCCCCCCAACCTAAAAAGTGAATCTATATTCATCTGAATTTTAGTACATTATGGTTTCATCATCACAACAATGAAGTTTTTATTTCAACGTTAAAGTGGAGAGTGTTCTGTTTGTAGGAAAAGTGATCAATTGGTCCTGTTGTTAGCAGTGTCAAGCCAGTACAATCCAAAATCTTCATTGCCTGAATATATGAGACACATTAATACACCATTAATCATTAAGAACAAAGATCTTACATTGCATTTTAGTGGTTACATTTTAAAAGTGAATAATCCTTTTTAAATTTCCATTTTCATATTCTGTTTTATTTGCATATAAACAGATAAATCCACGATGAATTTGCATAGAAATAGATGCATTCAAAATTTCTTTTACAGCAATCATGGAATCACAGAAGTTACAGATGTAACAGAGTTATTAGTTCTGATTATTTAAAGTGGGCATCTGTTTTTCTGAGGGTGGTTTCTTCAACAGCTACTGATTTTTGCACAGCATTTTCACACCTGCAGGTGCAGACAATAGGTCTAAATATTTAATTTTGATGCCCAAGTTTTGCAGACTCCTCTCAGGTTAGAAGAGAATTTCCAGAGTATTCAGCTTAATCTACATGCATCATTTTAGGGTCTGTGAATACTGGGAAGAATTTGCAATCAGCACTTATTAAAAAATATCTCTTACAGTTTCAAATCTTACTTTACACCCAAGAAGAGGAATTCCACATCAGGAGACACTTCCAAAGATTTTGCTTCAAACATTGCAGCAGCAGTATCAGAAACTCTGTACTGCAGCTACCTAAAGGGTTGCCCAGGCTGAAAGCTTAGACAATTATGCCTTGCATTTGAACACCTCACAGCATAAAACTGTTTTCTACATTTACAATGTTTAGAGATGCTAACGATGCATTTATTTTAAAATTGTCTCATTGTTTGTAGCTTGCTTTAAATGAGAGCTCTGTAGAGAAATGGGTACCATGAGTGTGATGGCAAAAAAAGAGTCGTAGGCTCTGAATCATCAGGGGTATAATATCACAGCTTGCTGTTCTACTGTTATTTTATCAGTGGATAGCAGATCCATTTATTATTTTTCTTCATACCTGGACTGAAAACAGCTTACCTGTTACTAGCTTGCTGAACAATCCTCCTTTCAAATAAAAAGGCAATAAATTCTGGGATGTGCAAAGCCAGGCTACAAAGATTTATTTTTTTTTTCCCCTTAAGTTTTTAGTAACATCTTTGCCAATTAATTTTTATAAATTGATGCACATCTTTCTCTCTAAACAAAATTCTAATTTCATCCAAGGTCGAGGAAGAGCAATCTTTCTAACTTATCCATTATATATTATAAATTGTTATTTTTCTGAAGGGGATGTGCTCTGCAACAGGACTGGTGAGCTGTGAAGGGTTTTATTGCCTGCTCCAAGGAAACAGCACTCTCCCAAACCACTTGGCTTAAGAGAAGAGCTTTCTTTAAATAGTGAGACTGATCCAGAAGATTCTACTGACTGGCTCTAAAGAATCTTCTAAAAATATGGTGTCTATTGACTACACCTGGCTACTTCCTGGCAAACGCCTACAATGCTTTTAATGTTGTATTTTAAGATTGTGGTTCTCTGCAGTATTTCCTGTTCTGATATTTTATTCATGTTGTTAATGCTAAGTTGATTAGCTGTCACTGTACTTCCTTTCTGGAGCTTATTTCTTGAATTATGATTTCATCTTTCTGTGCCTTTTAGCAGTTGCAGGTCGTAAACATGTTATTGTTTTGCTACACTGGTGTGGCAGTGGAGATTGGATAAATTGTGTGCAGAAGTACATCTTCATGTAGGAGGCTGGAGAAAGAGGACCTCCAATCACAAATTTATGGAACACATTTTAAGGAACACTTAAGAAAATGGACTCTTGAACCTGATGGAAGTACATTAAAATAAGAATGTAAGAAAAGTTCTTGGATTCAGAGCAACCATCCACTTAGTGCTGCTTCCAGTCGTGTCAGTGCCACAGGAGACTTCCAAGCAGCAAACAAGCCTGACTACTGCAGCCCATTTCCCTTGTGAGCCCTACCAAAAACAGTCATTAAACTGGGGATGTTGTAAGGTATGTTTCCATACATTCACTTTAATATCTGTCTGGGGAACTGGTATCTCTGAATTCCTCTAATCCACTTCAGAACCTACTGATATAGTCTTCACCCACAAATTACTATAGCAATCCATTCCAGAATTGTATTGTCTAATGCTTTAAGGACTTTAAAAATCTATTTATCTTGTACTAGATTCATTGAGAGCCCCTTATATCCAGTACTGTGGTATTTGGCTAATAACAGGTTTATATTCATCTTATCCACTACCTTCCTGTTTTTCTTTTCCAAAATCTTACTAGTATACCTTCTTAGTCTTCTCCTTGCCAAATTAGAATCCTAACCTCTTCAAACTCTCCTTAAAATGTAGCTGTTCTCTCCCCTTATTTATTTAAGTTGCCCTTCTCTGTACCTTGTCTAATTCCACTGTGGCTCTTGGTAAATGCTGACTTAAACATTTCCATATTTGGTAAAACAATTAACTTGAAATCTCCAAATAATATCAAACGCATTCACGAGGATTCAGTTTGTTAGTCAGGTAATTTAACAGGGTGCTGTATGTGTATAACACATCCACAGCACAGACCTCTCCAGCAGCTGACCTCAGACACCAGCTCCCCAGCTGCTGCACATGTGAGCTGCCAAGGCTGAACTCCACTCTGGCTGCAGGTACAGACACACACACACTAAAGCCCCCTCACTCAGGAAGAGTTAGGAATGGTGTTTAATAAGAAACAGGACAAATTGTGCTGACAGGTATGGGACAGGTGAGTGTACTCACCTGCCACCTGCCTCCATGCACTCTGGCCCTTTCATTCCCTGGTCTCTCTACTTACCACACCTGCTCCTCCTAAACCACCTTCGTGCTCCCCTTTGCCCACGTCTGCTGCATCTACTAAACAACTCCAAAGGGCTGGACAATCCTAAAATGTTTTTCCTGTGTGTCTCAGGCACAGTAGCACCCCTCCACCCAAAGGATGCTCTGGAGAGCTGCTGCAGCTGCTGCACAGTGCTGGAGGTTTCCCTGGGGCAGTCCCCAGGGTTAACAGGCTGGGGGCTTGTCTCTTCTGGATTATTGGGTTCACCCATGTGCTGTCACACCTTTGCTCTCCTCCTTTAACGGGCTGGTGGCTCTGCTGTGGAGGGTCCAGCATCAGCCAGGGCAGGGCCCCACGTTGTCTCCCCACCTGCTCTTCTCCCTCTGCACCCCCTTGTGTGTGGAGACCAGCTTTTTATTAACAAACACTAGCAAGAACCTTAAAAATTTTGGTGGCACAGCAGAAATGTAAGATGCTAGATGCCAGAATATTTTTTTGAACCTCAGAGTGATCCCTTACCACCCATAATGAGCTGGAAGTTCTGGAGTCAGCACTGCTCAAATTTCATGGGCCTTGCTCTGCACCAGTGAGATTTCTGAATGTCAGAAGTAACTATATCTAAAAGCTTTGTAACTAAAAAAAGAATGCTCTCATCACTCTTCTTAAAAAATAAATAGTCTCAGTTGGGTTACAATAGGAGCCAAGCTTCATTCTGTACCTGAACCACAAAACTTGCTACTGACAGCTATAATCCAGTTAAGATTTCTAAATCATTTCTAAGGCATGTCAAATATTTGCTGACAGCTTATCATATTCTATGAGAGTTCATTTAAGAACAGAGGAAGGAAGTCTCATGCATAAGGCTCTACAGCTGATTTGGGGTTTACATTTGCTTTAGGTAACACAGTAGTATTTCCATATTATTGCAGAACAAAAATAAAGACACTTGAGACATTAGTTTTCCTAATCTTCATATATTTGTGGTAAACATTGATGGTGTGGTTTATTTGCAGAAAATGGAAAATTGCAAAATCTGAGGTCACCAAGAGTATTCAACTTGATCTTGATTATTTAACTCTCAAAAGGATC
>NW_008623488.1:0-40441 GCF_000691845.1 Merops nubicus | reverse complement strand
GTAAACACATCTTTTTTTTGCTGGATCTTACCAGTTTTTCTCTGCAAAAGAGAAACCTGAGAATTCTGAGGTTTCTTCCTATTCTTCTTTCTCAATCGCACATATGAGCTATAGGTAGACTAACAGAAATTAATTTCCCACTCTTTTTCTGAAATACCAAATATAACTACAAGTTCCTCCTAAATATCATTCCCAGATTAACAGCGTTTATCACTACTTTTGTTCAAAATCCTGCCATCTTTTCACTCATTTTGTTATTGATAATAGGTTAAACATTTTGTGTAAAAACCTGTTGCTGTATCAAGTTAAATTACTGAAATGTTAATTGCTTACTGTTCAGGAGCTTAAGTGACTCTCTGAAACCTAATTTTTCATTTAACATACTGATTTATGTGTGTTAGAACTTCACCATGGGGTATTTGAAAATTAAAATACGGTATATTAAAAAAATCAATTTAAATGCAAAATTAAGGTCTTTGATTGGAAAAGTGGAGACAAGAAGTAGTCAGAAATTAAGTATAGCAAAGGGAAGTAAAGTACATAAACTTCATATGTTTAAGTGTAGTACAATCTGACCTCAGTTGAAGAATGAAGATCTTAATACATACATGGTCTGAAAATTTCTCCAAGAAAATTAGAAAATACGTTGTAACAATTCATGGTATGACCTGGAGTAGGTACAGCTAAAATAATACTTGTTGAAACAAATTGTTAAAGACATGTTTAAACTTGTGACCAAGTTTGTGCAATAAGGAAAACAGGCAGTTAATCAAATGGCAGTCTTCTGGTAGACTCTAGGGCCAACTAATTTGCTGAGGGCATTGAGGTGTGATGCTTCCCACATCTCTCTAGGAGAACCATGGGAAAGGAGATCTCCCCTGTTCTGTGAGCAAACAGTTCTGACTTGTGAGCAAAGGTGGCATGTAACCCCCTGACGGGTTCAGATCTGGCTTCAGAGCAGGAGTAAATACACTGGTTCCTCCTGATTAATCTCCATGGGCTGTTTAGATATTTAAATCCACATCTCAAATCATACTTTTAATCCTCCTTCTGCCACTACTGTGCCATAGTAGTGCAGTTTAGTAAACTTCCTTCCTTCCTTCTGTGTAAGCCATGTAATAAACCCTTGTTACTTCCACTGTCCTTTGTACGGGCCTCTGTCCTCCCCTGCAGTTAACTTCTGTAAGCCGTTTGTTCCCTTGACAGTATTTTGGGGAGAGGTTGGGAGGAACAGGGAGTGAACCACTAGTGTGGAATGAGATTTGAGAAACAAGAATCAATAGTTAAGCTTCTGTAGGAGTAGATGTTTACCACTGCCACTCACTCTCATCTTTCTATTTTTTCTTCTCAGATGCATTTATCTTGCCTGATAATACCAGTGGCTTTCTCTGGAAGGAAAATGGGTTTCTTAGCCTTTTCTAAATAACGTAGAGTATCAGAACTTGATTAACAACTAGCAAATTTAAAGGCTTTTAAAAGAACTTATGTTTTAGCATGGTATTTACATACGCAATTCTCTAACTGCAAGTTTCAAAACAGATAAGTACACTGTGCTGATGGCAGCATGTGCTGCACATGCTTCAGAGGAAAACATCTTGAAGACTGTAGAGCTGCTTCTGTCAAGGAATGCTGACCCTAACCTTACTTGCAGGTACCAAAAAAAACATCTCTGTGAATACAGCATAAAATTTAATATTAATATACAGAGAGTTCTTTATAGACATAGCTGTTGTTGGTTAAGATGGCATGTACTTTATTTAAACTTCTTCTGTAACCTAGCTGCTGTCTGAAAAAAGAAAGATTATTGTCTTGAATATTGTTTCTCCTAGCACAGTCATTCATCTGAGTAAATAAGACTATCACCAGTTTTATCAAATTTCAGTATGTTCCTCAGTGAACAAGATAATGAATTTAAGATAAAAAATAATCTTTATACTTCAGTTGACTGCAGTATAAGGGCAAGAAACATGTCCTCTGCCTTTCACAAATCATACTGCCTCTTCTGTATAAGTATGTCAGTTAAACCAGTTAATTCTTTACTTAAATTCATATTCTCCTTTTGATTTTTTTGTGGGTATCTAGCTATATTCCTTTCACAGACAGCCTCCTATAGAAAAAGAAAACTTCTGGAATAATCCAGATTAAAAGGCGATTTAATCTTAAAAACAAGTAACAGGTTGTTCCTTGAATTACCACATTGTGCCTTAGCAGTTTGAAACAGTGCATTGTGATGTCTTAGTTGCATAGTCTGGTGCAGTTTCATTTCACATAAAAAAAAATTGTGGGCTGACTCAGGAGAAGCTGTTTTCCCCCTGCTGGCATCAAAAGGTATTGTTTGGGTCAAGTTGAAACTACTTATTTTTCAGCTACTTTAAATTTCTTTTTTATACCATAGCTCTTTCACCACATTACCTCAGATTTGTAGACTGTGTAGCCCTCTAAAAAGGACAGAACTGGAAGCCTGTTGGTTCTCATTAGTAGAATTCAGTTACTCTGGGCCATGAACCTTTCTGTGAGCATAGTACTCATAGAAAGGAGGAGATACAGTTGTGCTGAAGTGCCACTGGTGTCTGGTACCAAATTTAAATGCAGTTCAGTCTAATAAAAGGGACTAAAAATTGGTCATGAAAGAGAAAATCACAGACTCTGAAATAATTACATACGGTTGCCATTGGATAGCTGGATATTGGGCTAAATCGTGCTTTAAAAAATATAATTATTAATTTTTTTTGCATTGTTAAGCTTTGTCCTGGGTGTTTGACAATGTGTGCCAGGGTGCAAAGCTGTTTGTAAAGACCTTTTTTTTTGGGGGGGGGGGGAAGTTTGGAATCTGGCACAAGAGAAGGGAATTTTAAGGGCAAAACTTCATAAATAAACTTAGAGTATGTTATGCATAGTTGGTCTTTAGATACAAATATTTATTTGCTATCTCTTTGTTTCCTAAGACCTTGTGCTAACATGAGTTAATGCTTCCCTTCATCAGATACAATGTCCAGTTGTTTGGTTTTTTTTTCACGTTAGCAGTAGTAGCATTTCTCAAATGCAAGGATAAGTAATGCGACAATCAGAAATGTCATATTTGTACCAAACAAAACCAGAAGTTAGATGACAAGATCTGTTTTTTTTGTTTGTTTTTTTTTTGTTTGTTTGTTTTTGTTTTTTTTTTTTTTTTAAATCTTTGTGCTGCCCTTATCCCTTGCCAGTATTTGACATCTGTGCCTACCACTCCGTCATTAGAAGTGCTCAGGCAGCAGCTGCTGCTTCTTGTCGGCGTCTTCCAGTGTTTTCTGAAACCGGGATGAAAGGCATCAAACTGGGTTCTGTGGAGATAAGGGATCCAAACAGACCCTCTGTGGCACTGCGGTCTGTTTCCCTTGTTTCATTACAGCAAGTAGGATGTTATGTAAGAGGCCATCAGAACTGACAGTGAGTTGAAATTATTGTGTGAGTACTTCTTGTGTGATCGGATTACCACAGGTGTTAAGAACAAAGGTTCACATTATTTGGCTGTTGCAGCATTTAAGGACTAGAATGATCTGAGGAAGCTTCTCTTTTGTCCAACAACAGCTGAAGTGTGTGAATGCAAAGCAGAATACTTAACTTCTGTGTAAGGTAGAGTTTAGTATTTATTCTTCATTTCATTTCATGTCATTAGGAGGTGATACATGGAAACTTGCAAATTTGTTGTCTAATTCATGAAGTGTACTTGAAGTGGGGAAGGAATAGTAAGAAACTGATTTTTGCAATGCAGCCTTAAGAAAGAAGATGAGTTCAGGAGTGGGAAGTTAGATGGTTTCTTTGCAGTAGGATAGAGTACTGAGGAAGGAGTATTCAGTAAAGTAACTTAGGATATTTTTGCTAAATCAAAATTTGGAACTGAATACTGATGGCTGTAAAAACAGCTTTGTTGATGAGAATGTGGTGCATCAAAGTGTTAAGTGCTAACTGAAGAGTTCTGAAAGACAAGAAGTGAGGTAGTGGCTGGGTGAAACAAGACAGCGTTGTAAGGCGTGCTCTGTATAGCCTGTGCAGAGCTGCTATAGCCTGAATGCTATCTTCAAAAATTTGTTACCTTGTATCATTCAGCTCAGTCTTGCTTCAAAATGTAAATTATACATTTTATCCTTTTGTAAGGCCTGGAAATATTTAAGCAGTCTTTTTTAAAAACAGCTTTTAATCTGCAGTGCTTTCTTAAAGGTATACTGGTTTTATTTTAGACAGAATGAAAAGGCATGACCAACTGATAACTAATTACTGCAGCTAGGATGACATGTCACAGGTTGTTTAGCAAATATGATTTTAGTGAGGGCATCCACCAAGCTCTTGTTTACATAGAGTGAAAGAAACCTAATGGTTTTGTGGCTGAAGAGAACATTTTGTATTGATGTTTCATGATAATAGCCCTTCGTTAGCAGAAGGTTCAAATAGGTGAATAACTGAAACCTACTTTATTTTGACCTAAGCTTTTTGTCTCTTGTTCTGTATGAGACATGTGGAGGTTTGAATTTTGTTTGTGGGTCTTTTTTTCCCCTCATTCCTCAGATTTCTGACACACTGGAGTCCTGGTCAGTGACCAAGCCTATCTTCCATGTTTCTGCTCTAAAATGATTTTGAATTTTTTGTACGTTTAAAGAAAAGTCTTCAGAAAGACTTTGATTATTTTTTTCCCATTCTTTAGGGTAAGTATTATAAGAACAAGACCTTTGTATGTCTTTTGTCACTGTACAGATTAAAAGTTGAGCTTGGCGCATACTGTCATGTACCTGAATGCATATGCATGAAAACACAGTCACTGCTCAGGTCTGGTATTAAGTTGCCAACACACATACACTTATTCTTATGCTCAGAGTAGTTTTGAGATGTGTCAAAAGTGGTTTCGTGATGAAAGTTTTGGTCTGTTTGTCCTCTTGAGAAGATGATAATGAAAGGGGGCAATTTTCATCACAATATTGCCCATTTCACAAGGTAAGTCTTCAGGTTGTGTAGTCAAAATAAAAATTGCATAACACCTCAGTTTTAGCAAGATATGTATTGCTACTGATAAGATAGTAAGTCTGTGCTGCCACATAATAATATCAAAGACCTTGACAATAATTTTGTGGTAGTTAACACAAATGCCAAATGACAAACAGTACATTTCAGTAAAGGTAAACAGCCTGGGAAAAGTTAATGCACTACAGTGCATTCTATTGCTGGGGCAAGAAAACAGGGGAATTCACAACTGATTGAGTCAAGATCTCTGATCCACCTTGGAGCAAAAAAGTTCTCTTGATGTCACGCTCTGTTACACTTCATGCTTTTCAGAGAGGTGATTTTTGTATTCTGGCACTATGAACTCAGGACGGAAACACTTTATTATTTACGTCAGTCAAACATTAGGACAGAGGGACTAAATATAAAAAATCAGATGCAAAATTACATTTACCAAAGTACTGTGTTCATCTGGGCTATGTCCATATGTCTCTTTGCTCCTGTTATCCAAGTTAGCGATAAGTAAAAAGGATGGTAAACGTGTGAGCCCTATGAGTTTGGAAGAGTAGCTTTTGAACTCGTGTTGGGGCTTGTTAATCAGATCTTTTGGTAGGGAGAAGGAGTCTAGACACCAAAATAAATGATTGTACTTCTCCCCCTAGTATTGACTGTACAGCGGTACCAGCAGGCTTGCTGCTGTTGGATCAGAGATTTTGGGCAGAGATATAAAATCCTTGTGGACAGGAGCAACATTAGGTGCTATTTTTAACAGAGGCATTCTAACAATGTGCTGTGGTGTCTTGGAATGTCACCTGAGCAGCCTTTATGTAAAACAGAACCAAAACCTGCACTGAAAGTCCTTAGCATTATATCAGCAGTATTTTATCTCAAGTGTATTAAACTTCCTATCGTTGCCACTAGCTTACCCTGATTGTAGGTTATTTGCATGGAATGGGTTTGGGTTTTTTTGATTGCCCTTTCATTAGAAAGGTGGATCTGGTTTCACCAGCACATGCTGAACTTGTTCACTGCAGACATTACTGCCGTTTTGAAAGTAAAGTTGGAAACAGTCTGAGAATTTTCTCATTATGGAGATAACTCATTTGTTTTTCTACTTTGTCATATTGTGCATGTTTTTAGCTAAATCAGCTTGCTTGTAAAAATGTGATAGAGTAAGGATGTAGGAGGACAATGCAGGATAATTGGGAATGTCATAACATAGAGTTCTGCCATCCTCATTGCTAATTTTTATGTTAATCTCTTTATATAATCACATCCTTTGTATTTTTCTAGTCATATAAAGGTAACTACGCACCTCTCTGCTTCCCTACCTCTTGTGTGCTGCAGAACTTACACAGATGCCTTTTTTTAAATTTTAAAACAATCATGTAAAGAGAGTTCAGAAGCAGGATGGCACCAGAACTGGTGGTCTGAAATTAAGCCTAAAACGAAACTGTATTTTTTTCTAGCCCAGCCTTCTAACTACCGTTCTGTGTTGCATTCTCCTAACAACTTCCGCTTCAAGAAGGTGGAGGACTCTCCCACCTTTCTCCAGCAGATGGTGCTTGGGAAAAGTATTTTGCAGCTCACGGTACACTAAAGGATGTTCTTCCAATACCTCTTGTTATGTAGTGTTTCCCACCTCATCGCTTAACAACTCAGTAAGACAGAAAATGGGCAAATAGCTTTCCTTCTAGTTGCTGTGAACCCACTGTTACTGCTTCATTTCTCAGTTGCAGACTTAATGTATAGCACTGGGATGGTGAAACTGGCTCCAGAACCTTCTGCAGATGCCCCCTGATTATCTGAACCAGGGTTCAGTTTGCAGATGAATAGATTAAAATATTTGTATCTTGTTAGCATCATTTCCTTGCTTTGGGATCTCAGTAAGAAAAGATTGAGGTGGAAGGTTAAATTGTTTTCTATCATCTACATTTTTTTTCTAATGTTTTGTTATACTGGTCTAGTTAATAAACATATGTCCAGTCATGAGACTTCACATACAGCGTATACTTCTCAATATCACCAGTCTGAAATATGGAATGTTCTATAGGTAGTTCTACAATGGAAGGAAACCTGTGTCTAGATGGAAGACAACTTCTCCTCTCCTCTGTCTTAAGAAACTTTCTAGGAAGATAAAATTCGTTGTGCTTGAGAGCATGGTCCTGAACCCAGAATGTGTTCTGCAATGGAAGGAAACCTGTGTCTAGATGGAAGACAACTTCTCCTCTCCTCTGTCTTATGAAACTTTCTAGGAAGATAAAATTCGTTGTGCTTGAGAGCATGGTCCTGAACCCAGAATGTGTCTTTGTCAGGTGTAGTGAATTCGTGTTCTGATTCAGCTCAGTGGGGACAAATACTGGGGACATTTTTCCATGAAATAGCTGGCTAGCACTCTTATCACCTGGTTTTAACATTGCTCAGGGGCATTCAGGGTAGGAGGCCCCAAAAGCCTCTTAGAGCTGTTCCACTCAGCTTGCTTTCTTGTGGTTATGTTTTGCCCCATTTTTTTTTTTTGACAGGATGAAGATGAAGTGAGCCTATAAACCTCTGTTTGTATCTTTGTGTAGATGTCAAATACAAAGTTTTGGATGGCCCTGAAAACTGAAAAACGTTCTTTTATGTTACAACTGGAAAAAAAAGGCAAAACCAGTAGAGAGACCTAAAGATAAAAACAAATCCCCCTTCATCTGCATGAGATCAATGAAGAATTCCTTGCTTTTTATTTAGGCACTGCATAGCTGGAAACAAATACAGCTGGCAGAGACATCATGCTTAATTAATAAATGGCTTATATGCCTTTTAAGTTTTTATTTATTTACTGACTATGACTTGAGTATCATGTTCAATATGGGCAAATGTCATTTGGCAGATTGTGACATACAAAAGGGCTTCACAGCTGTTTGGACAACAAAGTGACCTGCAAGCCAGACTGCTGAAACTTGAATGTCTGCACGGTCCCTCAAAATGACAAAAAGATCCTTCAGATCTTTTATCTGGATGGTTACCGCTACACCTTCTATGTACATCTCAGACTGCTGTAAGATGTGGCAATACCTCAAATTTCTCTTCGGCTTTAGCAAGAAACAGTGGGTTTGGCATCTTGAAGCTTGCTGTAGTGTTTGTGGGGGTTCTTCACAGGATTAGGAAAATAAGATTGTTTTCCCTAATGTTCTAGTCTCCCTCTTGTGGACTTAACCTGTAAGTGGACCTTGCTTTCTGAGGAGGTGGCTGTGCACTGTCTGTCCAAGACATTAAACGGTACCCCCTCATATATAGTGGTGTGTAAATAAATGGAATTCAAAATTTATGCAGAACTATTAATTAAACTGGAACATTAAAACTGATTCCTTGAAGTACTAATTGCATATTCATATTGGTGGATCTTTTAATTGTCATAGCTGTTATGTAAAAATTGAGAAACATTTTCAGTGGCTTTAATGTCATTGAGTTGTTGCCTTGATTTCAGATGTCATGTCTGCAGTACTGTACAACTGAAAGCACTGCCTGGTGTTCTGTGGAGAAAAGAGCTTTGTAGCCTCTGGATTTTTGTTCAGTGTTTTTCCTTTGAAAAAAGAGAAGGAAGTTGTGAGGTATTAGCAGTGTGCAAATTCCAGAAACAACAAGAAGAAAAGTTGAGAGCAGAAGAAATGCAAATAAAAATTAAAACAGACACAAATGGATTGGTTTTGCAGTCAGACGTAAATATTTCAAAGGTGGTAGCATGGAAAGCCTGTCAAAGGCTGCCTGCCACTGAACAGAAATCAGTACGGGAGCGAGTGTCCACATTGGGCAAGCAAGTTTGGTTTTATTGCTGCAGATTGTAATCAACTTCTGTTCATTCTTTAAAATGTAGTACCTCTAGATACCTGTGTATGTCTATACATAGATATAAGTATCTCACTGCTTCATCAGTGAGGTATGCTACAGGGGCAGATTGTAATCTTCTATATTTTTGTAGTAATCTTCATAAGATCACAGGGTGATTCAGGTCAGAAGGGACCTGAGGAGGTCTCTGTTCCAACTTCCTCCTTAAAGACCGCTGTGCTATGACACTGAGCTAGGTCTGGTCTTGAAACCCACCAAAGATGGAGACTACAAAACTTCTCTGAGCCATCAGTTCCACTGATTGATTGATTGTCCCCCATGGTAAAAATGTTTCCTTGTATTCAATCAGAATTTCTGCTTTTGCAGTGCTGATGGACTAAGTTGAATTAGTTATAGGCTGATACAAATCTGTAATTTCATTACCAAGTTCCTTTCTCTTGTCTCGTGACACTGGTCATGACTCTTCCAAATTTGTAATATGAGCGGATATTTTTTCAGTGCACTTTTAACTGGATTTGCGTGAAACAAAATATTATCATATATTATATACTATAAAATACGTTTTAATATATAATTATCATTATATATTTAATTATACTTAAAATCTAAATCTAATTATAATTAAAATATATAATTATATTTTAATAAATTTTTTGTGTGTGAATGAGCAGTGACAAGAAAAGAAGAGCAAAGCCTTAGTTCTAGCAGTAACTCTGGAAGGAGACAGAAATCCATATTTTAAGACAACTGTTTTGGTATACATGTGCTTTTTGGGGTCCCTCTGGTGGTCAATTATTTATTATTCAGAAATCTCTTTTTTAAAATCTTACTGTAGGAAAGAGCAATCCTACCATGAAGTATATCCTAACAAGATGAAGTATTCTTTTGACAGCAGATTTTTAACACAGAGCTGTAGATTGAAAGCAAAAAAAAAATACTGCTTTTTAAGATACAATGAATTTTAATTGAACATCACTAGTAAAATATTTTAGCTTAAATATGATTTCTTAATGACTAGAAATGCCACATTTTTCTTCTCTAATACTACAGGTTGGGTTGTTTATTTTTTTTTTTAATTCTGCAGTCTTATTAAACCAAATAAAAAGCATCAGGTATCTGGAAAGATACCTTTCTAACAATCTTTTGGACAACATTTTATTTATTTGCAAATAATCAGCCATTCACAATAGCTTTATCTTATGAACATCTCAATAGAATCATAAGATTAATAGACTGTTGTCACTATGCTTTTGGGATAGTAAAAAAGGAAAGAATAAGGGGAACAGTGTTGTCTGTAAGTACTTTTTCAGTAATTGTAAAAAGTAGTAATATAGGTAGAAGAGAAAGCATCGACACATAGGTCTCTGGGAGCAGAAAAAAAAAATATAAAGGACAAAAACATTTTGATGTGCATTTAATTTTAGTACTTGACAAGTTTAGATTTTCAGTACAGTATTTGTATGTCATTCTCTGAAGGCTCCACTCGGGGCTAGTCAGTGTGGGAGGCTGATAGTACGTGTGCACGCTGAGCTATTGCACTGCACCTGTGCACACCAGCAAGAGTGGGGTGACCTGTATTTGTTTTGCTTATGTTGTTTTTACCAGAGAGGGGTTTGCAAATATGTACATAGTTGTTCTTAATATTCTTCCTCTTACATGCTCAGTTGTGATTTACAACTTGACCTCCACAACTATGGATTTAAATTGAACTGTAGAATTCATCACTTATGTTGTGTCTTTTAAAAACGGTTTCCGAAGTAAAAAGTGAAAGTCTGCCACTTTTTGTTTCTTAGTTGAGGGAAAAAGTAATTTTCTGATATTCTCTGCTTTTGGTAGGGTGAAAACAGTCATCTGCAGTTATGTCCGTTCCCTTCTCCTGAACCTGGTCTCTGTGCTCCATGGGTCTGCCTGCTGCTGCATCTGCAGCAGGAGGGATGGGCTTTAAAAACTGGTTTGATGTCGTTCAAAACCAAACTGGAAGTGGTTTAGTCACTAAGCTACTGTGCTTCATAGCTGGAGCATGTTAAGATTATTTGTGTATCAATGCACTACTTGAATTTGGAGGTGATAAAACTTTTTTTTTTTAACATTTACTCCTACAAGTACTCTATGTCTCTATTCCAAAGTCTTGGAAGACACTTGTTTGGTTTCTTCTGTTTCCTTCTTGTGGAGGACAACTGACTTCGTGACTTAATGTCAATCAGAACATAAGTGTGAACTCCTAATGTATTTAAAAGTTGCTAACTGGACTGATGCTAACTGGGCTGCTAAATTTGATTTGCTGCATCTGTATGTTCTGCCAAGGCAACTCTTGTGCTGAAGCGTGAATGTGGTGTCTTGGGATTTCATACTCTACTTAGTTCTTCTACAAAACAGAGAATCTTTACAGAGTTGAGGTGCTCTACTTGATAATGCAGTTGGATTTTGAATTCTTGAAATCCTTTTTCACCTGTCCCCTTTTCTTTCAGGAGACAAATGACTCCACTGATGTATGCAGCTAGAAAAGGCTGTCCTCAGGTTGTTGCTCTTCTTGTTGCTCACGGATCACCCATAAATGCCCAAGATGAAAATGGATATTCAGTAAGTGATTTACTTGTCTGCTGTAATGTTAAAAATTTCAAAAAGCAAGAACCCACAAACTTGTTTTAAAGTATAGCTTTCTTAGAAGTACTCATTGGTATATTCTTCTCCTTTATCAGCATTTTGAACTTCTTTTGCATTAATTCTCTCCAGATTCTATCACATAAGAACTTAGAGACTGCATTATTGATTAAATTTTTGTTCTTGTTTGCTCTATATGTAAACTTGGTAAAACTAAATTGTTCTTTGCAGGCATTAATATGGGCAGCACAGCATGGACATAAAAGTGTAATTTTGAAGTTGCTTGAGTTGGGAGCTGACAAAAATTTGCAGACAAAGGATAAGAAAACAGCAGCAGAGCTAGCAAAAATCAATAAACATTCAGAGGTATTTAATTTAATTTCTCTTTGAAATGCAAATTCTGTATTGTGCCTTGAAGACACTGCCAAAGTGTATGAGAGAATGCAGATGTCAATTTAATTTGCAGTGTGTAGTTCCTGATTGAATTTGGAAGTGAGAAGGCTAAAAAGAGGAGGAGTTGATACCGGCCATCTTCAAAATCCAGCCTTGGGAGGAAACAAGGTGTAAAATAATGTAAATTGATCATCAAATTATTAGAAGAGCATCCACTAATTATCAGTGTAGAGAGAGACAGAGAGAGGCATTGAAGACAACATAGTCTCCTAAATTAGACGTTTACTGCTGTTACCAGGTGATGCATGGTGGGTCAATCAGACCAGATTTCTCTGTATTTTGCTTTGAGTTGCTCTTACCAGTGGTGTGGCTTTTTGCAGTGGCTCTTCAGATAAATACAATTCATTCTAGTGATTTGTGATTCACTTTACAGCTTTTTCCTCTTCTGCTTTTTTTGTGTTGCCAGACTCCAGGGCTAGGCAGGAGCAAAAATGATAACTATGCACAAAGCTATCAGTGTAGGCTAGCAAGATCTGTGTCTGAGGCTCAGTGAGCTGCTAGCTCAGGTTACTGAAAGCACCTACAAATGCTTTTTGCCTTTGACAAATGACTTGTTCAGCAGACTGTGGTCATATAATCTTATAACACGACTTTCTCTGACATGGAGGGCATACAGGCTCCTCACACTTGAGAAGTAGGTCTTGGCTCTTGACCTGTGGAGCACTGATTTTCACACAGTTACTGCAAAATCTTCTAGGTGGTATTGAGATATTTAATGGTCATGAGCTTCTTCCAACTTGGGAGTCTGCTATTCAGGCTGTTGGCAACCCAGGAGGCTGTCACACAGACTGTATCAGCAGAAACTGTGTCTGGGAGCAGAGATAGTTTTCTTACATATCGTCCTACCTTTGGCTGGGAAGGAGTTACTTTTCTTCCTACCAGCCTGTGTGGTGCTGTGGTTTAGGTGTGTGACCAAAACAGTGTTGATAACACACCGATGTTGGAGCTGTTCCTGAGCAGTGCTTGTGCAGCATCAGGGCCTTCTCTGTTTCTCACTCTGCCTGCCATCTCCAGCAAGGAGGCTGGGAGTGAGCAAGAGCTTGGGAGGGGGCACAGCCAAGGCAGCTGACCCAAGGGATGCTCCACACCATACAAAGTCTCACAAAGGAATAAAATTGCTGGGGGTTGGTTTTCTGAAGTAGCCATTGCTTGAAGACTGGCTGGGCATTGGTCTGCTGGTGGGAGGTGGTGAGTGACTGCCTTTGCACCACTTAGATTTGGGGTTTTTTTTCCCTTATTGAAGTGTGTGTAGCTCAACTCTTTTTTCTCACTTTTACTTTTTTTTTTTTTTTTTTCCCCCCCACCCTGCGGCCAAAAAAGGAGTGAGGGACTGGATCAGGGGTTGCCACATGTGGTATGTGTATACATCCATATGTACATAAAACTGGCTAGTCACCCCAGTTTCAATAAAGTGGATTCACTATTCTTTTAAGTTTATTGAAATTCTCTTTTGTTTTGCTGGATTTTCTAGTAACTATCTTAAACCTCACACAGGGGCAATTCAGTTTCTGGAATTTGTCAGTGATGCTTAGTGATGTCTGGCAGAAAGCTTGCTGCTTTAATCAGTTGAAAGAATCCCTCTCTGTCAGATATAGTTAACTTAGATTGTCAGCTGTGAATGTTGGGTTCATATATGCACTGAAAATGCAGACATAAAAATGATTATATGCCTTGTGCTCTTAATAAGAGAACTTACTGAGTTGACTATGTAGAGCTCTTCTACACGCCACAAAAATTAGTATGTTGGTGTATTGCTGCTTCTGTAGCGACAGATGCTAACTTTTTCAAACTATATTATGTACTATTTTGCTTTGCATCAGTTCATTGTTGTGCTGGAATTTGGTTAATTCAGAAATGCCCTTGATAAACTGTCTGGGCTTCGTCTTAACTCCTCGTTGTAGTTACATGTTCTAGAGAAGTGGCAGACGTTTCATGTTCCCTAAAAGTAGCAATTTGTGGTAGAACTCCTTGTAGTCTTCCTCCTTTGTACTTCCTTACACATTTTGAGTTTTAATAGTGATTAATTCATTTTGGCTCTTCCAGATTTATAGTTTACTCTCTTTGGCTGCAAATCGCGTGCAAGGGAGATACCATGAAACAGTTAAGCAAGAGGCTATCTACAAATTTCTGACAGCTGCCCCTGACCACAGAGCTGGGTAAATAGTCATGGTGTAATTATAGCTCATAAACATTCCTGAGAGATTGTATTTGTTCGTATCAATGATTAATTGATTAATTATTGGTATTGGTATATGTTGTGCATTATTTGGAGTGAAACCAAGAGTCCACAGTAAGAATATTAATGTAGTATTAATTTTTCAGGATTGCAAGTTCCTCTGCATTATGAACAAAGAGCATGGTCTGGATCTTTCCTTCCTTTCACTTTGTGTAAAATATAGTAGAGCCAGGGCCCAATGTCACTTCAGTTCAATGTTAAATTTGCATGCTCCCCTGTTGGATGTTCCTTGTTGTGTGGTTATCTTCATTTGATGCTAAATTTTTGATGCTTTCACTGAATGCCTTTTTTTTAGTTTTAGACCACCAAGAAGAACTATGCTCTCTTTTTTTTTCTGCATATATGAGAGTCAAAATTAAGTATGAACACCAAATAAGCGTTAGAACTTATTTCATAGCGTGCCCCTGACCCTGAAGCTCTTAGGTGTCCTAGGACTGAGATCAGCCACTGCTTCAGCAGCTTCAAAGATCTCTGATTCGATTTTGTCCTGGAATATGTTGGCTAAGAAGTCTTCAAAAAAAAAAATGCACTTGCTTCCTTGAACTGGGGCTGCATGGTCTCCAGAAGACAACTTCCGTTGCCCATAGTCTGTTCCGGTTAGTCAGATTGATTCTTTGTCCCTGCTTGCCCGGATGATGCTGAAAGTGAAATGCCCTAGTTTGTATCATCAGGCTGGTGGCAGGTTACTAGGTAGCTCACCAGTGTCTATTGCTAGATGAATGTGTACGTCGATCAGATTTTTATTCTCTGGTGCTTCAACCACAGTCATCTCAGAGGTACTTCTTGGAGCAGAGAGGTGAAAGCTTTGCATGGTAAAATCCATTTATGCTGTCCTAGTTGTTCTTGCATCATACTACTCCCACATTCTTGAAGGCATTGTTCTGGGTATATCCCCTCCCATCCATATATGAAGCACGTGTCCTGTGGGATCTGTCTTCTCCATGAGGAACATCTTTTGAGTCTCTGTATACTTGCCATGAAGATGACATTCTTTTAAATAGATGGTCTCCTAGTACTCTTCACTCATAGTCCTAGATAGAATCTGTACTTAGTGCCCTCAGTGTTAAAACAGATTTTGATTTTTTTTTTTAATACATTTAGGTTATTTAGGAAGTTTGCTGGGCTTTTTCTGGTGTAAGGAAATAAACTAACACTGCAACAGTTATCTAATTTCTAATGATCTAATTCACCATATTTAGTGCTGTTGAAACCTTGTGGTGGTTAGAGGACGTTCTACAAGCATTTAAGTAGTCTTGATAAGCTTGCAAAATAAGACACTGAAATCCTGAAACCCACTTAAAACACTTCATAGCAGCCAGATGTCTTGCTATGCAAACGTAATTCTGTATTAGGCAATTCTTGGGCTTCCAGGATTTCACAATGCTTCAGTATTCTTCTAAAGTCTGCTGGTTTTCTCTGCATCAGGTGAGGAACCAATTTGTTCATATGAACAGACATTTCTGTCAAGCTTGAGGAGTTCTGTATTCTCACTGGCTAGTTCTGATGTTTCATAACTTTGGGCATTTCTGGTAATTAGTAGAGCTCATGGTTTCAGGAAGCAATCCCCTGGAGTATACCAGATGCCTGACTGTTAAATGTCTGTTCTTACAAATACAGCTTATCCATTTCCACACACACCCCCTAGTGAGTTGGTTCTTTTCATCTATTGATAGTCAGGGGGCAGACTGACACCTGTGTTTACTCCATCATAGTTCCTTAACTGAATGTCTCCTTCCTGTCTTCTGCCTGTTGTCTTCAGAAGTCCCTGTTCTCTCAGTTGCTCCTAATGCATCATCTGCTACAGGATCATCAGTTTTGCCCTACCACGCAGTGTCAGTGCTTCTAACTTGTCGTTCTTGCTGTTGTCATCCTTTTGCCATCCTTAGGTAGTGAGTGTATCTTTAGTCCTTGCTGTCTGCTGTTAGACAATTGCCCTGTCTCCAAAGCCTTGGAGTATACAAGGAAATGCACATACCTGTCAGGAATTTTTCAGCTCCTGGATTAGGTCCTTTTCTGGCTCAGGGGCTTTCAGGTTATTGTCTGGATGCTGAATAGCTCTTTCTTTAATCATGGGGGAAAAGTGTCTTTTCCTTGCACCTTTAGCAGAACTAAAAGTCTTGAATTACCAAAGGGCTCCCGAAACCTTTGTAAACTGGGCACTTAGAATGCCTAAATAACAACATTTTACCACTGCAGTTTATTCACACACTGTCTTCTCTTGCCAGTTAGAGGGCATGGGCTGTGCATACAAGGTTTGGATGTGTATGTGAAGTGCTTACTTCAGAGCAGGGCTGTTCCTGTCTGTGTTGAGGGCAAGGAACTGGGCATAGGATAGCACAATTCTACACAAGTTCATGGCAGGGATGATGATTTAAACTCTATTAAAATTATTTTAAACTCTTCTATATTTCACCTGCTGACAGAAGGCATGCTCACAGAGTTACTGACTTGATTTAAAGGAACCAGAAGGGTAACAGTTGTGGACTGAATCCAATTTGTATGAACATTACCTGATAAGAACACATAATTATCTTCCTTAACCCCACTTGCAAATTTTTCAGGCTTTTCCAACTCAACTTTAAGGTTCACAGGTTCACTTGGAACACTTTTACTTAAAATGACATTGATTTATTAAAAACATTCCCTTTAGGCTCAATTCAATTCACTAGACAGAAAAGCCATTTATAAAAAGTTGATAGGTTAAATTGTACCCCATGATGCTTATGAGATACTACTGTCATCAGTAGGTATGTACAACTTGAGGTTGCTCCCCTGTGCTTTGTCTGGGGAGCTTTCCTACAGTATTTTGTTCTGGATGTCTTTTTTTTTTTTATTTTATTTCAGCTGTTTTCATCTTGAATCTCATCAATTTTATTTACAGTTCCTATTCAGCTTTTGATGACATGGAAGTATTTTTACATGGTCTTGGTCTAGAACACATAATAGAATTGTTGAAGGTAAGTTTCTGGTGTATCTGATACCTGTAAAGTAATCCTTGAAAATAAAAGCACCTAGAGCATAGAAAGTTCTATCACTATATTAATTCAAATAAATTTATTAAATTAATTCAAATAAAGTTATTATTAAACAGAACATTATATATAAAGTGTTACGTTAAACTGTGGTGGACTGGATTGGATTGTATAAATTTGACTATGTGCATTAGTCACAGTTTGATGTTTCTAAACTAGAGGACTCTTTCCTTGCTTTGAAACAGCTACACAACACTGTTATCTGTTTCTGAAAAGCTGAAGTAAAACATAAGTAATAAAAAATTTAGTGAAAATTGTTATTTTCTTCTGAAATTATTTTTGATGGCAGAAACCTCTTTGTTTTATACAGGAAAAAGATATAGCTTTGAGACAACTTCTGAGCATGCAAAAAGACGAGTTAATACAGGTCAGTTTACTGCTTTAGAACCGAAACTGTTTTCTCTTCTTAAAAGTTTTTAATGTCTTAACTTTTCTTTATAGATGTCTAACCTTGTAAGAATCCTTTTTTTTTTTTTTTAAGATCTGTTTTCAGAATCTCCTGCAAGTTCTGGAATTTTAAGGTGAATATAGACAGACCTTTTCTAAAGTCCTACCTTTTCTATAGTCCCAGAGATGAGCCTTGAATTCTGTCAGTCATATTCTTGCATCTTCTCTGCCTGGTTTTGACTATGAAGTGGAATCCCCAGTATTTCTTTTCTGTGACGATGGGGGAGTTGGGCCTCCCTTAAAAAGGGATCCTTAGAGGATCCTCATCTCATTAAAAAGGAGGTGGTTTCTTTTTTAAATTTTAGTTGTTACTATTTTCAGTATTGAAATATGTATTCCCTGGAAGGAAATCAGTGCTAGGATTAGCAGTAGATAATCTTAAACAACCACTTTAAATGTGATCCTCCTTTGTGAAGTAGCAATTTCTGTTGGAAAAATGGGAGCTGTCTTACATTATGGAATCTCATATCACATGCACAGGTTTGTAAAACCTTATAAGGAAAAAAAAAAAGGTTTGGTTTCTTAGAGTTTACTGCAGCTGGCAAGATTGATACTCCACTGTTGTCCAGGACTAAGTGATACATGATTGCAAGGTTACAGTTTCCAGTTCACATAGGATGGTTGCTTCTTCTTAGTTTTTGCTGGAATTATTCCCATGGGAAATGAAAGACTTCCTGTGCTTACAGGAGGATTCCATAATAAAATGTCCATAACAGCAGTCTCCTTAGAACAGTTTGACTACCTCAGGCCTAGGGATTGTTTTGAGCATTCAGTACCTGGTCTGGAATATCAAAGATGCCTCATTAAAATAGCAGCTTCAAGCCTGCTGCCTGCTGCAGATGCCAGCCATGTCCTCAGTGTCATCTTTTTTCCTCCCACTGGTACCAAAGAGAGACATGTCCTAGCAGCTGGAACCAGCATTTGCGTGCAGATGTTCATGTTCCTTCAGAGTTGGTGTCAGGAGGACGTTTTGTGTGAAGCTTTGTCTTGTAACTGAATAGAGTTAAGATGTTTTGACAGAGCTCCCAAGTAATTGTCTCCTCCAAGGGTGCACGTGCAGGGAGCTTTGTCAAAGGAGAGATTTTGAAGAGTGCACTTAGACCCAAATATTACAAGGCATGTCAGTGTGTTCTGTGTTAGTGCTTTTCTGAAGCCTCAGGATCATGGCCACTGGGCAGCATCCTGGTGTGGGCTTTACATGAATCCTAAAGCCTGCGGTGACAGGAATTTTGCTCTCAAAGGAGGTTTTCGTGGCTTTCTTCTCACTGCGCTGAGCCACTGTGTTGGTTGTGATTGCATTAAACTGCAAATCTGAGCACATGTTCATATTGATCCCCTGGCTTGAGATTGTAATTATGACTTGGTTTTGTCCAGGGGACATTGAGGGAAGGGGAGAGAATTGTGGACTTTTGTGAATGGCTGAAACATACGGTTCCTCCACCAAAGGGGTGTAATTTACACAAATGGGTAACATCTGTTTCAGTGTTCCAACACATCTGAGGCTCCCTGTTATAAAGAGGGCTTTTTTTGACAAAGTAAAATAAATACCTGGATCGACTGCTCTTGCACTGGAAGATAGTACCTGTAGGAATAGAATTGTTTTGCCTCTTAGCTTTGTAACAACAAGAAACAGTTCCTCAAAAACAAGTCATGGTTTGTGCATGGATATAAATTAGTGAGTCTTCAACTGAGAATTTTAAAAATGACATAAGACTCCTTGCTTATTACCACTTCATAATTTATCCTAAATTCCTGATGCAGTCTCATTTTAAAGCTCTACTAACAGTTTCTCCCCACACTGCTGATAGAGCAAATCTAATCTGCTTCCTTGTAACTCCAGAGTTGAAAGTTTTTTGTGTGATGGCAGATCTTCAGCTAACAGCCAGCTATTTTAAAGAGCCTGGATCTTATTACTACAAAGATTAATGATGACCTCTGATAGATACCTCTAAACCAAGCTGGTTTGTATCCAGTGAACTAGGGAGAAATCCTGTCACTAACATGATACACTTTCCTCCATCAAACAATATCAGAAAGATATTTTCTCTGTAAATATCTTTATCTGTATTCTACAACAGAGCCTAAACAATGACTCTTTCAAGCTGAAATCCTTGCATTCCTTAATCTCATAAACTGTTCCGTACTGAGACAAGCCTGTTCAATATACTGGAACATGTCTATTCAGCATTTGGAGGTTTATGTCTAATTCTGTGCTACTCATAACACTCAGATCTCTTTTGTCTTTTTTTTAGCATTTGTCTCAGAAAATAGCAACAGAAGTAATTTTACTTCTGTGTGCATTTAGGACTAGGAAGGTTCCTTTCTCATATGTTTTATTAGTTTAGAATAAGAGAAATTGGCATCCTGTTCTGGATTTGAGAATAATGAAAAGCTGACACATCAAAATTCAAAATACAACTCAGAAGTTTAACTGCTTTAGAGAATTATCTGTTCTGTGTGCTTCTATATCATAGTTCTCTTTATCTGCCCACCTCCCTGAGGAAAAAAAAAAACCAAACATTTGCTTCACAGAAAACGATTAAAAATGGTGGCCTCTTGGGCAAGATGGCAAGAATGTAAGAGTTCATGCATAACTTCACTGGTTTTATCTGAGAAATATATCATCTTTGATGTGTGGAGGCAATCTGTTATTCACGTCTTCTTTCATTTCCAGCTAAAAAATAACATAAAAGTCATGTTGGTGCTGGAGCATGAAGTTGGGGCATGGATTTTCAGGGACTGGTTTTTATTTATGTATTTAAATAAAGAATAAAACAGGTGTTGTTAAACTTCATGTGCCTAAAATCAAAATCTAGACTCTGCATGTCTGTTGTATAGATATAAGCAAGTTCTTGTACAATACTTGCACATTCTTAAGCAGACGGCCACCTCACAGTAGTATTGGCATTAATTGAACTGCAAAGTGTAATTGAACCAATACCAACTCAAAAGCTTCCTTGTCTGTAAGGAAGAAAGAGTTCTTGCCCTGTGTTTTGTTGCATGCATTCATCATTGCATGAATAGTCAGGTTCTGGGTCACCCTTGTGTTCAGCAGAGATGGTCTGGAAAGGGAAAAATATGTCTGCTTTGGGAAGTAGTTTGGACTGCTCTGTCTACTTACTGTCTCTTCTGTACCTAGTTAGTACTCCTGAGTTGAGAATTACTGTGATGGTGAAAGGCTTTATCTGTGATGACTTTTATCACATTCTTTACTTCTTAAACAGTATCTTCAAGATGCAGTGGTGCTCAGTCACCGATCTATTTGCGGAAGGATGAAATTGTTTTATTTATAGGTAAACAAAGTACAACATCTTTCTGATACTCTGGTCAGAAAAAACTGTATCCTAATTTGCTTGCTCCAGGAATGAGATGATGGGATCAAAACCAGACCCAGTCTTTGCAATAATTCCTGCTTTAAACAAGATAGTTTTAGTATTCCAGAATAACTGCCATTCTGTCCTTGGAAGAACTCATTTGATTTATTAATTATAATACAAATTTCTGTTCTTTTGTAAATCATCTTAGATCTGCATCATGAAATGAATGCTGTAACGCTTCATAAGCATTAAGGAAATGTTAGCT
The DNA here is from genome assembly GCF_000691845.1 of Merops nubicus. Lineage (NCBI taxonomy): Eukaryota > Metazoa > Chordata > Aves > Coraciiformes > Meropidae > Merops > Merops nubicus. The sequence goes on along the minus strand of NW_008623488.1, from coordinate 19,291 downwards.
CACACCAGATAGGGCTCCACAAGCCAAACCTGAGAACTAATAAATTGAGCCAACTTACTGCTCAACATAAGTAAAGAATTTTATTTCTGGGAAACCCAGATCTTTCTCTGTTAAGGCTTCCAGTGATATTTACCAAAGAGACTTGAGGACATTTTGTTCAGCTACCCATGGCAACCTATTGGAAACTCAGAAGTCTTTGATACCTAACTAAAGTAGATAAACTACCAATTAATCTTGTTGGGATTTTACATTAATGAGGGACTTACTTTTCTATGGACTTAAAATGTGATTTTGGAATGTTTAAAGGCACACTTAAGAACCCATAGTAGCATGTTACCTGGGACTTCTGAATGCATGGTGGAGAATCTGGAGGACTGGTTTGTGGAGCCATGATGAACCCTGGGCATCAGAAACACTAGTCTCACAGAAAATGAGCATTTCTCTAGGCACCTTCTCTTCACTAGAATTGCTGATTGGCACCATCTGAGGACGTGAGACAATCTGGCATTTTGATCTGACATGTGTTGTCAGCTATTCATTCAAAATTCTTTCTTCAGTAATTCTAGAAATCTGGGAAACTGCAAATGCTAACATGACAAAGTTCTGAGGCTGCAGTGGGGAACTTCAGGTCCTCAGAACATCAGTGAGAGCCTCATATGTTCTGGATTTGGAGACTGTGAGATCCTTGCTGTCTCAAGTTGCAGAGTGGTTCACTCCTGCTGAGCCAGGTACTTAGCTGGAGAGTTAGGAACAAAGTTGTACTTGGAGCTGGCATTATGTGGCTTTTTACCTATTTGGAGAAGTGTCATTAGGGCTGCTAACCTCAGAAGTTGTGTTGCACACCAGCTTGTCAGATGAGCAAGGAGAAGTGTTCAATGGGCCACAGAATCACTTCCCTTCTAACAAATGGACTAATTTTTTTTTTTGTGTGTTCTTCAAGAAAACTCTCAGCCTAGAATTTAAATATGAGTTAAATTTTAATCTAAAATAGCTGATGGGTAGCACAGCTGACAATGCTTTCTGTCCCAGGCATCACTTGGAGAATCTTAGTTACATAATGTATATCTTCTGGAGAAAATTTTGCAGTGTATAAACCGATGTGGACTAGTATTTAGATTTGGTCTTTCTCTGAGATTAGAAATCTATTCTGAGTTTATAAGTATTTTGTCCTCAAGATATATAAATATTTTGTTTCACATCACTGAGTATTTTCTGTAGTTTCACTTTTTTTTTCCTTTGGCAGTTACCTACATTGTAGTTGGTTCCAATAACTTAAAAACTTCTTTTGACTCTTAATAATTAGAAGTTTGCACGAGGAATGTTAGTGTACTGTTATGTCTAAATATTAAAAGTAAATCATATTTGAAATTAATCTTTAAATTTAGGTTGGAATTACAAATCCTGGAGATCAACAGAAACTCCTAGATGCTATTACTGAGCTTCAAGTGGAAGAAATAAAAATTGGAGAACTCCCAGAAGTGTTGAAAGTGGAATTGAGGTATTGACGTTATCTGAGAAAATGGAAGCAAAGTATGGGCTGTTTAAGGTGATCACATTGGTTTCTGTAGCTCAAAGGTAAAATTTTCTCACACCTCTTCCCATGCGTATCATTCATGAGAGTATGGCCAGTTAGTGGCTTGTGGAGGCTGGTAGTAGATGTATTTGGTAAAAAGAAAGTTGAAGGAGTGGATTTCTGTTTGTGTTATGTTGCCATTACTTTGGCTGTGTTTTTGAAGGAGAGTTCTTTCTTTGTACCTCACATGGCCTTGCTGTGCTGGGCCTTATCTTGTGTTCATGTCAAACTCTGAAACCGGCTTCTTGGGCTCCAGTATGAACTAATTCTTTAATTTTTCTGGTAGGCTTCAGTAAGCAGATTTTTTAAATTTATTTCTCTGTGCAAATGGGAGGGAACTTGCCCTCCTTGCTTCTCCGTGCTTCAGGAGTGTCATGGACCCTTAAAAACCCCAGATGATGTGGTCTCTGTAATTCCCCAGTGTGTCTATAGACAATGCAGGCTCTGTTAGATGTAAGAGATGTGTGAGAGGGAGAAGTGCATAAAATTTCTGGGCTTTAACTTTCAACTGAGAAATTAATTACTTCTACATGTCTATCTTAAATCACAGAATTGCAGAATGATAGGGGTTGGAAGAGACCTCTGGAGGTCATCTGGTCCAACCACCCTGCCAAAGCAGATCCAGGTAGAGCAGGTTGCACAATATCATGTCCAGGCACGTTTTTAATATCTCCAGAGAAGCAGACTCCACAACTTCTCTGAGCAGCCTGTTCCAATGCTCTGTCACCCTCAAAGGAAGGAACTTTTTCCTCATATTCAGATTAAACTTACTGTGTTCCAGTTTGTGTCCATTGCCCTTTGTCCTGTTGTTGGGAACCATCCTCTTGACCACCTGTCCATTAGATATTTGTAAGTATGGGTAAGATCCCCTCTGTCTTCTCTTCTCCAGGCTGAATAGACCCAGGTCTCTCAGCCTTTCCTCCTAAGAGTGGTGCTTCAGACCACTAATCATCTTTGTAGCCCTCTGTTGGACTCTCTCATGTAGTTCCTTGTCTCTCTTGAAATGGGGAGCCCAGAACTCAACACAGTACTCTTGATGTGGCCTGACTTGGGTAGAGCAGAGGGGGAGGAGAACCTCCCTCGACCTGCTGGTCACACCCTTCTAAACACACCCCAGGATACCATTGGCCACCTTGGCCACAGGAGCACACTGCTGGCCCATGGTTGACTAGTTGTGCATCAAGACTTCCAGGTCCTTCTCCTAGAGCTGCCTTCCAGCAGGCCATCCTGTAACCTGTGCTGGTGCATGAGGTTGTTCTGCCCCAGGTGTAGGACCCTACACGTGCCCATGTTGAACTTCATTAGATTCCTCTCTGCCCAGCTCTCCAGCCTGGCCAGGCCTTGCTGAATGACAGCACAGCCTTCTGGTGTGTCAGCCACTCCTCCCAGCTTTGTATCAAACTTGCTGAGGGTAGACTCCATCCCTTCATCTAAATCATTAACTAGTATCAGTTAATGAATATGTTGAACAAGGCTGGACCCAGCACTGACCCCTGGGGAACACCACTAGCAACAGGCCTCCAGCTGGACTCTGCACTGCTGATCCCAACCCTCTGAGCTCTGTTGTTTAGCCTGTTCTCAGTCCATCTCACAGTCCACTCATCTAACCCATACTTCTTGAGCATATCTGCAAGGATGTAATGGCAGACAGTGTCAAAAACCTTGCCAAAGTCAAGGTAGACAACGTCCACTGTTCTCCCCTCATCTACCCAGCTAGCCACATGATCCTAGAAGGCTATCAGATTGGTCAGACATGATTGCCCCTTGATTAATCCATGCTGACTACTCTGCATAACCTTCTTTTCCTTCACATGCTTAGAAATGACCTCCAGAATGAGCTGTTCCATCACCTTTCCAGGGGTGGAGGTGAGGCTGACTGGCCTGTAGTTTCTAAAATGAGCTGTTCCATCACCTTTCCGGGGTGGAGGTGAGGCTGACTGACCTGTAGTTTCTCGGGTCCTTCTTCCTGTCCTTTTTTGAAGACTGGAGTGACATTGACTTTCCTCCAGTCCTCAGGCACCTCTCCTGTTCTCCATGCCCTTTCAAAGATGATGGAGATTGGCTTAGCAATAACATCAGCCAGCTCCCTCAGCACTTGTGGATGCATCCCATAGACACCCATGGATTTGTGGGGGAGAATTCCTTCTTCCAGATTTTTTTTTTATCTCCAGGGACTGGGACTCCTGAGGGCTGGACTTAACAGTAAAGACTGAAGCAAAGAAGGCATTCAGTAACTCACCATTCTCTGTATGCTCTATCACCAGGGCACCCACCTCATTCAGCAGTAGATTCACATTTTCCATAGTCTTCCTTTCCCTGCTGATGGAGTTAGAATCATAGAATCACTATGGTTAGAAAGGACCACTAGGATCATCAAGTCCAACCTTCCTCCCAACATTTTCCTAACCACTAGACCACACCCTCAAGTGCTACATCTCCTTGTTTTTTGAACACCTCCAGGGATGGTGACTCCACCACCTTCCTGGGCAGCCTGTTCCAGTGCCTTACCACTTTCTCAGAGAAGAAATTCTTCCTCATATCCAATCAAAACCTCCCCTGGCGCAACTTGAGGCCATTTCCTCTCATCCTACTTCTTCCTTATTGTACTTGAAGAAGCCCTTCTTGTTGTGTTTGACCTCCCTTACCAGATTTCATTCCAAGTGGGCCTTAGCCTTCCTTGTTACAGTCTTGTGTACTCTGACGGTATTCCTATATTCCTCCCAAAGTGCCAGTCCCTTTTTCCACATTCTCTCCCATTTGAGTTTTTCAAGAAGCTCCTTGCACATCCATGCATGTCTCCTGCCTTCTTTGCTTGGTTTCTCACTCACGGGGATGCACTGATCTTGAGCTTAGACGAAGTGATGCTTTCTTGCCCATTCTCTGCCCCCCTTCTTCTTAGAGCCCTAACCCATGGGATTCCTCCAAGCAAGTCTTTGAAGAGGTCAGAGTTAGCCCTTCTGAAGTCCAGGGCTGCAATCACCTTTACTGACCTGCTGCTTCCACATAGGACCCTGAACTCCACCATCTTATGGTCACTGCAGCCAAGGCTGGCCCCAGCTTTCACATACCCAGCCGGAGCTTTGTTTGTTAGTACAGGGTCCAGCAGCACACCTCTCCTTGTTGGCTCTTACACCATGTGTATCAAAAAGTTACCAGTGCTCTGCAGGAACATGCTGGGCTCTGTGTGACTAGCTGTGTGGCCTTTCCAGCAAATACCAGGGTGGTTGAAGTCCCCCATGAGCACCAGGGCCCGTGATTGTGAGGCTACTTCTAGCTGCCTGTAGAAGGCCTCATTGACTCTCTCTTCCTGGTCAGGTGGCCTATAATAAATACCCACAGCAGTGTCACTCCTATTAGCCCGCCCCTTAGTTCTCACCTGTAAGCTCTTGACTCATTCTTCATGCCCCCTTAGGCAGAGCTCAGTACGTTCCAGTTGCTCTCTCACGTAAAGAGCAACTCCACTGCCTCACCTTGCTGGCCTGGCTTTCCAAAAGTTACACAGGTGTCCATGGCAGTGTTCCAGCCATGTGAGCTATCCCACCCTGTCTGTGCAACTGCAATGAGGTCATGGCCCTGCGACCACACCCAGCCCTCCAGGTCTTCCTGTTTATTCCCCGTGCTACGTGTGTTGGTGTACAGGCAGCTCAGAGATGTAACCGAGCCTGCGGGCTCCCTTGGAGGGTGCAAGAGGCACCACCATAACTATACACACCCTGGAGGTGGCTGGTCTGCTGGCTCTCATCTTGGAAGGCAACTAAGGAGCATTTGTGGTTGCTCTGGTTGGCCTGTCTTATTCCCTGTTGGATGTGAAGGCATGAGCACTGCCCTCTTGGACCCTGCCCTCTGAGCCTTTCAAATCTTAAGTGTGACTTCTGTATAGATTCAGGATTTTTTTCCTTATTTTTCTCTTCCACTGGAAGCAGTTTTAACTGGCTTCAGAAGACCTCAATTTGTTTATGTTAAAAATGAAGAACTTCAGAAGATATTTTCCTTTTCATAGATTACATGTATCAGTAGAAATAGATTTATAAGGGAACTTTTTTTAAGAAAGTGGTACTCCTTCACACTTACATTCCAACATGGTATTTCTTCCATTATAGGTTGTTTCTTACAGCCTTAAGCATCAGCTCTGCAATACCTCTTATACTTGTATAGTCTCTTGGGTATTTCTTCCCTCTCCAAAATACTGGGGAGAGCTGTCTGGATCCTTTGGATACCATAAGGCTAGACTCTTGGCTAGTTGTGTCGTTCATTGGGCTGCAGAATGTGTTTGGGTTCAACTTCATTCTGCAGTGTCGCCATCCCTCGGAAGCAGCTGCATCGCACCGACACCGCGTGTCGGCCGTCAGGCCGTGCTGCCGTCCTGCCAGGGCGCCCTTCTGTGCCAGGGCGCCCTTCTGTGCCAGGGCGCCCTTCTGTGCCACGGTGCCCTTCTGTGCCAGGGCGCCCTTCTGTGCCAGGGTGCCCTTCTGTGCCAGGGTGCCCTTCTGTGCCACGGTGCCCTTCTGTGCCAGGGCGCCCTTCTGTGCCAGGGCTGCACGAGTCTCTCGTCGTGCTCTGCTCCCATCTCGTCATCCCTGCGGGCACCGATCGCCGCTGGTGCGGGCGCTGGGCCTCTGTCCATTACTGTGCCTTCACAGAGCAAACTTTGCAGCCTGCTTGAGGTGCGTTTGTGCAGCATGATGCTAAGTTGAAGCTGCAGGATGTGGGAGGACATGCAGGAAATTTGGGGAAGCTCTTAAATGACTGAGGTGGTTTGAGAGAGCAGGGTGTTCATGTCTTAACACAGGATCTAGGTGCTGCTTCTAGTCTGTGAAATTTCTCCATCAAAACAAGTGTGTACTTTCAGAAGAGAATGCAGGTGCAAACTCGTATGTGTGCTGTGAGACTGAGGAGCTACAGTTCCCCTGTGCAGGAGGAGACATACGTGTGATGTGGGCACACTGTAAACACTCCATCAGCCCCTGAGCCACTCCTGTTAGGACAGAGGCTTTGCTGCTTAGCTGAGGTAGTAGGCCAGGCCTCTGGGTGTCTAGTTATCCAAGTTAGGCACCTGTAGGAAAGGATGTTGAGTCTTCAGCACAGAATAATTAGCTGCAGTTTGAGGACTTTGCCCAGTTTGAGCCTCAAGGATTTTTATGCTAGAAACATGTGCTTTTTTCAGTTTAAAATTTTCAACAGAGGGAATAAGTGAAGATATCCAAAAAGTTAGCAGTTAACTCCACTTGTGGCCCAATACAATAAAAACCCCACACAATGTCTGGTACGGTCTCACACACCAGTGACGTGCCTAATCCCTAGTACAGTATGGGTTCAGATCATACTTAGTTCTCAAAAACAGAAAATAATTGATTAAAAATGGAAATGCACAAAATATGATCGTGTTTCAGTTATGGCAAGCACTGCATACTTTTCTAGAAAATAGCTTGACATGTATTTTAGGAATCTGACCTTGAGACTAAAATCATAGGCTATGTTTACATGCTGGTATATAAAGATTTTACTTCCCACTTGCTCAAAGTCATTCTGGGAGAAGGAAAATCAGTCATCAAGTCATAGAAAAACTAACATAGTAGAAAATGTTGAACTGATTGATTATAAACTCACAGAGTGTCTAGCACTATTTAGCCACTGGTGTTTTGACAGCCATTAATTCTTTTTTAGAAAGTGATTATTTTTTTGAAAACATTATTTCCATTTACAAATACAAGAAGCTTATCACTGCAACAGATAAAAAATTCTATTAAAATATTTTTAAGAACTATTATTGATATAATAAGTATGAGAAGTATGAAAGTTTTCTTTTTTTTTTCTCCTAATTTCATGCCTGTGTCATACTTTATTTTTGCCGAGAATCCTTCCAGAATTCATAAAAATAATTTCCTTTGTGATAAAAGACAGAAAGTGGCATAACTGATCCTAGCCAGCTAAAAAGTTACCTAAGTAGAAGGAAATTTTCATGAGCGTGCCTTGACGATAGTAACGTGAGAGAAACTTTCAGACTGTCTCCAGATGTGATTATTTTGTTTAATGTTTGGGTTTTTTACCCTAAATACTCAGTTCAGTTATTTTGTTCTAAAATAAATAGTAACTTATTTTATAATAACAAACTAATAGGATTTCTTAATTCCCCATCTTCATATAAACCATGCACAGTCTTGGTTTTAACCTCCAGCATTCCTACTGATGCTTTTATGTATTTCTGGTTAAGTATTAAAGTCTTAAGAGTTCAGCAGTGTTGCAGGTCACAGATGTCCTGAGCAAGGGTGAAAGCTTTGCTAGTCATTATCTTCTAGGAAAGAAAACACTCTATGGGCTAAATTCAGTCTCTTTTTAGATACTTGCACCATGCTGGCATCTAGCTTGGTTTAGCTGTTTGGCAAATTTCATGTGTGTCTTTTTGCCATCAGAAGCAGCAGCAGGTTAGGTGGTGCGAGTCTGTTGGGTTTAGGGTGAGCAGCAGGTTGCCCTAGGGAAGACAAGAGGAGCACTGGGACGTGAATTAATTTGTTCATATCCTTCCCTAAGTATAGCGGGCAGTCCTGCAGTAGGAGTTTGAAACTGTCCCTTGTGTTCAGCCTGCTTGTTACTCAGGTGAACGGCTGGTGGCTGGGGAAGCCTTTCTCTGGAGATACAGGCACTTCTCAGGAGTTGCAGGGTTTGAGACCCCACGCGGTAAGAACAAATGGATCATCTTCTTCTTGCTCTCTCTTCCTCTGCCTGGTCAAAGGCAACGACTTTCTGGCCAGCACCCTGACTTGAAACTGACACACTCTGAGGCTTCCAGTAAAGCCAGCTGAGTCAGTGTCACACGGAGCTAGACACTGAGCACTGCAATTACTCTCTTCAAGTTTTCTGTCCTTTTCTCCCTTCTTTAGAGATACTGATCAGACTAATTTTCAGACTTGTCTTCCTGCTTGTCTTTGAGCATTAAGTATAAATTTCCTTCAGTTAGATAAGATCAGATATTTTAGGCTTTGAGGAATGTATTTCCGAGTCCAGGGGCCAAGTCAGTATTACGGGATTCTTTTTTATTTCCACTGTGCTGGAGAGTGAATGACTCAAACTTAGTCATTGCAGTCCTAGCTCCAAAGTACAAACTAGAGCGGTGCTGGTTTTTTTTCCCCTACAACTTCCTCAAAAATGAAAGCTGCCGATCAGGAATGTTGATGTGTCAGCATCAGACTGACTGTACATTCTCTATTTCTGGTGTTGCAGGACTGTGATCTGTATGCACACACGGGGGCAAAGAGCCTTGCAGTTAGTATGCCTGGTGTGTTACAAAATTACTCATGCTGCAGGCCATGAGGTGTTTTCATTGACAATGCAGGATTGATGAGAGTTAGAAATGGAAATGGAGGTTAATAGAATCGTTCCCAAAAGTTTTTGGGTGATGCTTTTTCAGCTTTCAGCATGTTTTAACTAGCTGAATATTCCAGGTAACTTAATGATTTGCTATCTTTCCAAAGGGGGTGGGGGGGAAGGAGAAACACCAAAAATAACCCCCAAACCCAACTTGCTAAGATGTTAAATGTAGTGTTTAACTACCCTGTGTTAAAATGACACTGGATTTTTTTTTATTATTATTCTTAAATGAAACTGCATGTCTTGATTCACTCACTAGGCAATGTTGCAAATACATAGGTAAATACTTAGCTGGCAAAAAGTTACAGCCTTTAACAAATAATGGAATATTTTCTATTTTTGTAGTGGGGATGAATTCCTCAGGTTTCTTCAGAAGTTGAACAAAGAGTGTAGGAAGCTGACCATTCCTGTGCAGACCATGAATAAGCATTTCCTGCAAACTTCTCACAAGGTATTCAAGCAAAGAAAAAACACTTAGAGTATATTATTGTATTCTAGACTATTATTTTACTTTGCAAAATGAAAAATAAGAACACTTGTCAGCTGTCCTGATTATTATATTTATATAAGGCTGTCCAGTGTTCCTTCTCTAAAGGACACTGTTTTAATAATTTATTTCAAAAGTTAAGCCACCCTGTGTTAGGAGATAGATCCCTTCATATTTCTGCTTACAGGGGAGTTAAGATGGCCAACAGTTCCCACAAAGGCTGATAAAATAGTAGATGATGTTGTGCATAAATCATAAAATGAAAACCCAGCATAAATACAGTTACAAACTTTGTCTGGCAGTGCATCTTAGGATGTGTTAACTAAACAATATTAAATGGTAATCTACAGTACTCCTGGCAAATAACTGTAACTGTTAACAGATAGTCCTGCAGTGGGCACCAACTGAAAGTTTTATTGAAGTCTGCAAAGACTTGGCTTGCAGTGCTGAAAAGCTGGGAGAAGAAGTTGCCAAACTGAAGGACCTGGTGGAGAAGGTGAGTATGTGCAAGACAAATGAGGTGTCCATCAGTGAAATGTTTCATACCTTGCTCTTCCACAGGCTCTTCAGCTGTAGCTTGGACCTTGCAGTCCTTCCCCCTTCCACCTTCCCGTGGACAGAGTGGGAAATAATCTAGACTATTCCATAGCAGCGTGGATAGCCTCCAAAGGCAGGCATAATCTTTTTCTTTCTACTGCAGGAAACAATTAAGTGGAATGTATCCCTGTGCTCTTGGACAACCACTGTGGCATAAATGCCACTCTGAATACTTGACACTCTTACTTCTTAATTGAGAAATCTTCTGTTTGGAATTATCGACTCACAAAGAAGATACTAAGGTTTTATGGATTGTATGGGAGGCATCCCAGATAACTACAGTGACAAAAGAAGAGGGTGGGAGAGGTCAAGGCTACATGTTAGCACCATATCAGTCATTCTCAAACCAACACAATGACATGCTCTTGTCAGATGGGGTCATTTTAAGTAATAGGCTAGTAAAAGAAATGGGATAGAGTAAATGGAGCATCAGTGTCAGAAAGGAATCTGTTGCTGAATGAAGCCATGTGGAACTCGGACCTTGAGTATAATGCTACTAATGCCATTTCCTGTAGTTTAAGTAAATTTCATGTAATATAACAGCCTTCTCCCAATAAATCACTTAACACCAAATATTTAAGTGGTAGATAGGTGCTGTGGCAAAAACGTTTTTGCTGTTTGTGTTCCATTTTTTCAGAAATCAATTGTGTGTGTGTGTGTATATATACACACTTTTGCCTCCTGTATCTGCAGGCTAATTATAAGGGCTGGGAGGTGGATCTGAGTTAGGTGCCACTTGATTTTGCTTTCATCTGTACTTAAGATTTTATGATAGTCAAGATGAAGCACAGTGGCTCTGTACCCAGTGTTAAACGGAGGTGTTATTAAACAGTAGCCTTTTAATTACTTGGAAAATGTAATTCCTGTTCTATTAAATTACTGCAGTGTTTTATGAATTCCACTGATGAAGGCTTTAATACAGAACATTGTTGTGCTGCTGAATTTATGATGGAGCGGTTTGAATGAGTAGACAACTGAAATATTTATGAGGAAAAGTGCCAATTTAAGTGAAACACTTAATCCTCTTGAATAACAAGTTTGTATAAATTCCCTTAAAATCCTCAGTACTGTTTGCTTAGTCATTAGAAGACATTGCCAGCAGTACATGTTATGTCTGTAGCACATAATTTTTGAAGGCACGGTAAATGAGGTGGCCTTCCAAGTGTTCTAAGCTAAGGCAGGGAGTCAGAACCTAACTGCTGCACTGCATGACAAGGCTCCACTCAGCTTCAACATGTGTTTGAGCAGGCACTTGCATGGTGCTTGCCACTCCCTTTAATTTCAAGTCTAACCCGTTACTTATTTAACTTGCTTTTGTAATAAACCATTGTATTAGTAATAAAATAGCAAAAGTTTTAGTTAAAATATGATTTGAGTTCAAATGTTTTGTTAGATTTTCTTGTGTCATCTATTAGCAGTGTGTTTTACTCCTGAGAAATTAAGTTTGTGAACAAACAGTTTATTTTTCCAATATATGTTACTGAATGACTGAGCATCAGGTAAGATAAAGCTCACACATGTTTATTTCAGTTGAAGTAGGGCAGAGGAAGTGAGAAATAATACCAGTCCTAGATGCATGCAGATTCTTAGGAGTGGGTACATTTATCACATACTTAAGAAGCTTTCACACTAACTTTGTTCCTTTACTGCATTTTTTTATGTGAACTTAACATTTGCCTCAGGATAAGCAGAGGAGTGACCCCAGCCGAGTGAAATTTCCAGAAAAAGCACCCGCCTTGGAAGGAAAATTAGTGAAAATGGGAGTGGTAACATTGCTGGGATTTGTTTTTTTCTCCTTGGTAATCAAGTTAGTGGTAAAGAAAACCTGAATTTTAAGTTTAATGCTGTGAATACTTTTGGAAAATTTGGTCACATTATGCTTGTGTCCACTGCATGCAGCTGAGCTGAAGTCATGTAAAAATTTGTGTAGTTTCTCATCATATATGCAGTATTTGCATCCTCTAAGTGCTTTGATCTAGAAACAAAGTTTAAAAGGTAGAACTGCTACTTACATGTATCTTAAGGGTTTTTTTTCATAATTATTTTTGATGTAGATTGTAGGTCTAAAATCTTGTCAAAGCTGCTTTTTTTTTTTGTCGTAAAGCTGTAATTATTAATTACTAGTGTCATTTTTGCCCTTAGCTGTTGTTCAGGACATAAGAAAATAATTCTGATTATATCACATTTGTATTTAAGATTATGATGCAGATGTGTTCTGGGAGTTGGGAGATTTTAGAATATTCTGAGTATCTTGTGCATTTTTATGTTGATGAAGGTCAACATTTTTGTGTTGATAAACTCTTGCAGTTTTTCAGAGTAATCTATTGTGAAAAACTTCCCAGTGAGGTGTGCTTTTTTTTTTTTTTTTCCTTTGTCACAGTTACGGGACTGGAGATCTTGTTACACTTTGCCTAAAAAGTCATTTCCCACTGAACTGTGATGCTGGAGTTATGCCTGAAGTTGGTTTCCTTTGGGATACTTACTTCAGTTAAGAGTTTCATCTTATTGGTTAAGAGTGTTATAGAAATCCTTTGCTATAAGCATGCAGGCAACTTAGAAGGCATAGCACCATGGGGTTTTTTTCTTGGTCTTTCACTACAACAGGTTCATGACTAGAGTAATTTCTTCTTGATATTTTCTCTACTTAAATAGCTGTTTGTAATTCTGCAGTGAAACATTAATACCTGGTTTCATCTGGTTACCAAGCCACCTATGTTGGAAAAAAAAAAAAGGAATTGGCGTTAATTCAGATCAGTTATGGTTTTGTAGCCTTCAATAGACATCTTTAAAAGTGCTGAATATTTCATAAGAGACATTCTTCTATCAAAATAAAACAAAAGGAAGCAAACCTCAGTGGGTGTGTCATGCTTTAGCTCTCTCTCATTTTCAGAGATGTTGTGTGGAGTTTTAATCTTTGATGTTCTCTCCAGAGAACAGCAAGAAGCAGATAAAAACTTGACTGGTACTCCAGTTGCTGTCACAGTTGTTCTCTGCTTTTTGTTTTAGAAAACTAGGTTGGGTGTTGGTATGTTTCCTTGTTAGTGCAGTTGTTTTCCCCTCCTTTCCTCCCAGATTTCTCCTTCAATACCAGGAGCATCCTGCAGAGCGACGAGGCCAGAGGCAAATACAACATCAGTTGGGTTTTTTCCATTCTGTCCCCAGCTGTGGGTCAGAGGGGACAAATTGTGTTCCCACCCACCACCATCTGCCAGCAGAAGCAAAGCGTGCATACTACCAGTGTACTGGCTTGAAACAACAAAGTATAGAAAAAGAAATACTTGAAAAATAATTCTCCCTTTCTTCATATTACTTTGTAATTAATCTTAAACTAACAAGCTGTGCGTCACAAAAGGAGGATCTATAAAGTGTTGTTGCAACTGCTTGTCATGAACATGGAGCCTTATGTAGGCACAGCACTTCTCCTCTGAGAAGCTCAAATACAGTTCACATGCAGTTGCCCCATAATGGGCTGGCTCACAAGGAATACTAGAACATTGACACCTAACATCTTTTGGGTTTTTCTGTAGGGTGAACATATTTGGTTTATTTTTTGTTTGTTTTGAAGGTGGAGGGGGACTAAGCAGACATTATATTCAGGCTGTGTTTTCAACATGTACTTTCACTTTAGTTAAGTTTAATTATTTCAACCACTACTAAGATTTCTGTGATACTGCACTTGGAAGGATGCTGTTACTTTGCCTCACTCTTCCTTCCTTCTCCACTTCAGTGAGAATTTGCGTTGACAAAGCCACTGCAAAGGCCACTGAACGTAGCTTCCATGTCAGGAGATGCATTTGCCTACCACCAGTAGACCCTGTCATTTGAGACAAAAATGTAAATTATTTTTCTCTATGAATTTGGAGAAAATACATGCTTATGTGGAGGCCTGTTAAGCTAACCTTGGAGGCCTTGCAGCTGAATAGGAAATCTACTCCAGAAAAGCTATATCAACATTTAAGTAAACTGTAGGCATGACAATTTGAATGACACCATCAGTGTAAAATACCTGTGAGGGAAAAAATAATGTGTGATGGCTGGCTGGTAATTTTTTTCCAGTTTCAGAGTTACAATAAAATATCCTTTACAGAAACAAGTCAGAGGTTACAGTCAGGATTGCAAATGCACACGTGAACAGTGTTTGGGTTAAACTCTAGGCTTTTGGCCAAGCAGAATAGTGTTCAAAAAGGTATAAACTGTGCTTGAGTAGAAAGGTCTTGGAGCAGCCATTTTGAGCTGTCTCATTAATTTTATCTCAGTATTGCATGAGTAGGATATGTTAAGAGCCAAACAAGGATTTATTTTAGGCTACCATATCATAAAATCTGCGTGTTCCTGTTCAGATTCCAAACGCAGGCTTAAACAATGAATTTCAAGGTCCTTTATTCACTTTCATGTTGTTCCAGTGCCTCTTTCAAATTCTCTGTTTGAGAAGGTATCACAATATGGTTGTGATAGGGCAGGAAGCGAAGAAAGAGATTCCTTCAGCATCTTGCCCCTGAGCAACACTGCCAAAATTCTGGCCCCCACCAGCACTCGGTCAGGGAGCCTTCAGATGAAAATGTCCCTGCTGAGAGGCCTCCTTCCATAAGCCATCAAATTAAAGTCATTATCCCAGAACAGTGAGGATACAATGATTTGCATATCTATGAGGGGATTGGAGGAGAATGCTAAAGAGCTTTGCATACATTAAGCAGGTAAGCCTCCAGCCCTGGGAGGTATTGTTCTCCTCTGACAGTAGTGCAAATCCAGATGTGGGAGGGTTGAGTGGGTGCACCCGGGGCCAAATCCTGCAGATAGCCGCTTACAGATACGGTGAGGTTCCTACTTGCAGTACCATTGGATACCTAACTTCTCTTGATGTGGTTGAATATTCATGAAATAGCCTTTTCTGAATCTTTAGACTGTTATGTAAAATTAGGGCCTTAGGTGATCCCCTGGAGATCTGGGAGAACCTAGAGAATTTTTGTTTCTAATTTGTCCTGTCTAAGATAAACGGCAGGTTGTGTGTGTTGTGTCTCTTCGTGTGCTTTGGGATTTGCTGTGTTCTTTAAAAAATTTGATTTCTGGAGTAACTGGCCTGTCATAAGGTGTGGCCAAATAATTCCTGTAGGGTACCAGTAGCAAATAGTAGATGGTCATTTTGGGTATGTGCATTCTGAAAGGGAGAGACTGACCTTTTCCACTACATTCTCCACTGACTTAGAGACGTACTGTGTTCATTTTTTCTTCTTTGACTTCATCCAGCTGCCTTGCTGGGGACAAGATTTAAGCCTGAGCTGTGAAGTTTATTCCTCTTCCCCTTGCCATCTCTGAACATCCCTCAGGTGCTTCCCGAAGCTGCAACTTGCTCCCAGGTGTGAGGAGGTGTTTGCTTGCATTTGCCTTCTCTGTTCCAGCAGTTCTGCAAAAGTTACAGGTCATCCTTTCCAAATAAAGCTTCTTGTTACTAGCAACTCACTACAGATGTTGCTTTGGGCCTTACGAGGTGGAAGATTTTGAGTCTTCAGCCTTGTTTAAGAGACTAAACAAGTCTCTTTTGGAATAAACTGAATAAGTCCACCTTACCCTCTGTCATGAAAGGGCAACCAAGTGATCCATAGCTTGTCCATGTTAGCTGCCTGCTTCCTCGGGGTGTTATTCATACACCTTCCTGTGTGGATAAAAAGCCTTGAAGGTCCAGCAGGTATTGTAGCTGCAGATGTCTGCTTCAAAAGACTTCTAAAGCCACTTCCTGGTTCTGGAGGTATGAAGGAAATGTCTATTTGGAAATTTCTATTCTAGAAACAGGAATTTCCAGGTAATGGGGCTGTGGAGCTTACTGACCAGAAACAGCAAGCAGAGAGGTATGAAATGTGTTGTTACTGGCATTAAATGAACAATGTCATACGTGTCCTTCCCAGCTTTAGTAGCTCTTAAGTGACTTTTTGGTTTTATCCTGATTCAGAGGCTGCAGTCTCATGTAACATATACGGCCATAGTCCATGGAGGTGGGAGTTACCTCTGGGAAGATTTTTCAGTTCTTTTTCTGTTAAGCTGTGCTACTGACTGTCATATATATATGCAAGATGCTTTCTACTTAAGGGTTTGGTGGAGTTTTTCCTTCTTTATTCTTCTCCACTGAGCCTTCCATGCCTTCAGCTTTCCTGACCGCGGTATTTTAAGACAGAAATGCAGGTTTAAACACGCTATTTTTACTACTGCATTGAAAAACCTCAGCTCAATTTGATAAGGTATGTATTCAAAGAATTGGGCTCTCAGTGTTCCTGGCTGCTCTGCTGTCACCTGTATTGCACGTGGCACAATTTCTTGACTGGATGAGGAACTGTGTGTGCATCATACTCTTGTTGAAGGCACATGCAGCTTTGTAAGTCCAGTCTGCGCTTGGAGCGAGGGAGGCCCACAGTCTCTCCAGGGCTGCATCAGGAACAGCATCACATCAACTGCAGGTCGAGGGTGTCATCCTTCTCCCCTCAGTGCTGGGGAGGCCACAGCTGGCTCACTGGGTCCAGTCCTTGGCTCCCTAGTACAAGAGGGACACAGATGGACTGGAGTAAGTCCAGTGAAGAACCATGAAGACGCTGAAGGGCTTGGATGGTGTGAGCCACATTGGAGAGGGTGAGAGAGCTGGGTTTGTTCAGCCTGGAGAAGAGAAGGCTCTGGGGCATCTTATCCATATGTATCAATACCTGGAGGAGGAATGAAGATGGAGCCAGGAGCTTTCTCAGTGGCGTCCAGGGGCAGGCCAGAAGGAAATGGACACAAACTGAAAACCCATTTGAACAAAAAGGGGAAAAAAAATATTAATCCTGGGTCAAGACACTAGAGCAGGTTGCCCAGAGAGGTTCTAGTTTTTGTGTCCTTGGAGGTACTTGAAACTGGACACGTCTGTGAGAAACAGACTGCCTTGAGCAGGGAGTTGGACTGGAGGAGGTCCCTGTGGTGGGTTGACCCTGGCTGGACGCCAGGTGCCCACTAAACCTACGTTACTCCCCCCCCTCAGCTGGACAGGGAAGAGAAAGCACAACACAAGGCTCGTGGGTTGAGATAAGGACAGGGAGAGAGCACTCACCCATTGCCATCACAGAGACAACAGACAACTGGGGTAAATTCATTTATTGC
Source organism: Merops nubicus (assembly GCF_000691845.1). Lineage (NCBI taxonomy): Eukaryota > Metazoa > Chordata > Aves > Coraciiformes > Meropidae > Merops > Merops nubicus. Next base: position 2,150 of record NW_008623488.1, on the reverse strand, counting down.
ATATCAGATCAGCTTCAGGAGAATGAGAAATAAAACCATAAAACACTTTCCCTCTATCTCTTCTTCCCAGGCTTAGCTTTACTCCTCCTGACTTTCTCTGCCTCCTCCCCTGCAGCAGTGCTAGGGGATGAGGAATGGGGGTTGCAGTCAGTTCCTCACACATTGTTTCTGCTGAGTAGGGCACCTCACAGTCTGCTCCAGCGTGGGATCCCACCCATGGGAGGCAGTCCTCCATGAACTTCTCCATCATGGGTCCTTCCCACAGGTTACAGTTCTTCACAAGCAGCTCCAGCGTTGGTCCCTTTCGTGGGGTGTAGTCCTTCAGGAACTGACTGCTCCAGTATGGGTCCCCTGGGGGGTCACATGTCCTGCCAGCAAACCTGCTCCATTGTGGGCTACTCTCCACAAGGCCACAGGTCTCACCAGGAGCCCGCTCTAGAACAGGCTCCCATGGGGTCATAGACTGTTGAGCATCCACCTGCTCTGGCCTGGGGTCCTCCACAGGCTGCAGCCCCCACAGTCGGCAGTGGGGTTTCTGCTCCACCATGCCCCCCCAGGAGCAGCAGGGGCATAGCCTGCCTCTCCGTATTCTTCACCATGGGCTTCAGGGGAGTCTCTGCTGCCAGAAGTGCCTCTTCCCCCTCCCTCGCTGACCTTGGCGTCTGCAGAGTTTTTTCATGTGTTCTCACCCCTCCCTCTGCTGCCGTTGTTCGCAGCAGTTTTTTTCACTCTGGAATATGTTATCACAGAGGTGCTACCACCATCACTGATGGGCTCGGCCTTTGCCAGCAGCAGGCCCATCGTGGAGCCAGCTGGCACGGGCTCTGTCAGACATGGGGAAAGCTCCTAGCAGGTTTTCACAGAAGCCACGCCTGCAGCCCCCGTTATCCAGCCCTTGCCCTGCACAGCCGGTAGGGCAGAGCCCCTTCTGCCTCGCCCGGCCCTGCACCCTGAGCGAGCGGCTAACGGGCTGAGCGGAGGGAGCCAAGGGGAACTCCTGTGAGGTCAGCACACGGCGTAGGGCTCCGAGAAGGAACCTGCACAGCAGTGAAGCTGGAATGCAGATGTGGTAAATGACCACTCTGGAGAGGAAGAGGATGACATTCATGAGCTGAAAGGTGGGGTTGCCACAGGTAAAAGAGCCCTTGCTAATACCAAAGGGTATCTCAGAAAACCAAATGGGTCGACTTTTTATTGCAAGCCTGAGAAGGCTGGTAGCAGGGAGGGCTGTAGTCTCTGCTCAGAGGGGTCTAAAATACCGCTGGTATTCTCTGCCCTCTCCCCCCTCTCCCTGGTATTGTCTCTTTCTCTCCCCTGCTAAGTGATCCAAGGCCTATCTCCTAAGCCTCAGAAACTGAAGTTGGCCAGCACCTGAAAATTGGAGTGTGTTGTTTCACACGTTGATAGCACTTCATCAAATTGGTGTCAAATGCTCATCAGTTGCTTTAAAGACCTGCTGGAATTAGTAACTGGAACTGTAGTTGCCTCTACAAGTAGTAGTGCTGGAGAAGCAGTAATGTTGTCCAAGCTTTAACTGCCCTTAACCCAAAGTCTTAGCAGCCCAAAGCTATTCTAATATTGGAAGGATGGTTGGTTGGTTGGTTTCTGTAGGCGCATTTGGGTTTTGGCTGGGTGTTAGGGTTTTTTCCCGTTAAATTGGTAACTGGGTGAATGTTACCACCTCAAATGCTGATACAGTTCTACGTTTTTCATTTTCTTTCTGAAACACCATGTGCTTACACCTGGTTGTATGTCTGTGATTGCAAGAAATCATACTGAGCAACAGCCTGGAAGGGTGATGTCTTCTCTGCACACAGTCGTGGCTGTGATGTGCTGCCTGAAGAGCAGTTCTCAGAGGGTACTTCCTTGCTTTCCCAGGATTTTACCTGGAGCTGACGACTGAAGACATCTTTTAGGAGCAAGCACTGTGCAGTCCCTAAGCTCCTTGGCAGCCTCAGAGTCTGTCACAGCCACCGAGGGCTGCGCGGGCATCCCCGTGCGGTTACGGTGGCTTGGAACACCTGTCATCCTGCCTTCGCCCTACAGAGCTGACATCAAGTTTAAAATCTGCTAAATTCTTGAATCTGCTCCCGGCCGGCTCCCCCGGCTCTCGGGGCAGGGCGTGCGGCGCGGCGGCTCCCCCCGCCCCG
>NW_008623487.1:0-14661 GCF_000691845.1 Merops nubicus | reverse complement strand
TAAAGGATTCTATGATTCTGTGTGTGTCCAGGACACTACTTTAACACAGCCAGGGCCAGCAAACTGATCTCATCTTCCAGGCAGGCTGGGGTGAACAGGTGAACATCATAGCAAAGTCAGCTCTAACATTGGACACCAATGGCCAAATTCCTCAAGGAAATAAGTGACTTATCCATAGCACCTGTACTGTGAGATATGCTGGGATAGGCAAGTGCTTCTAATATTTCAGCCACGCTTTTAACTGCAAGGAAGTGAAGAAGATGGTATTCCACAAACAGAAATATAACACAAGCAAAGTATCCATTAACAGATTTATTTTTTCCTTCCTTAATTTCAGAGTCAATGAATGAGATACCTACTTTTCATGATTAAAGTTTAAAAAACCAAAACAAAAACCAAAACAACCAACAAAAAAAATAAAACCACCACCCAAAACCACAACCAGACAGTGAGGAAGCTGGAAACCCCTAGTGTTCTTAGCCTGTTCTTTGCTCCTTGATATTGGTTAACAAAAAATCCCACTTGAAATGTTCTGGGCCAAATCAATAGCTAAACATCAGCCATCAAATGTGCCATCAGCTAGCAAATCTTTTGGAACTGATTTTTCTCCCTACAAGCCAACTCATAGAAATGTTCAAGCTACTATTAAATCTGTTACAGTTCTGAGGAGTTATTTTAAGGCTTTTTTTTTTTTTTTTGGTGTAGCTTTGTGAAGCAACTCTCACGTTCTTCAAGAGTAAAGCCACCGGTCTACACTTACACTTATTAGTCCAGTTAGTAAGAGCAGTTATCACCTTCTCCTGCACCAGTCTCCCAGGAACATGTGGCTTTCAGACTTTTACAATGGCTTTTCCAAGGTTTTCTCCCTTTAACATTCCAATGAAAGCTGCTGGCATGTTCTCAAATCCTTCAGTGACTTGTTCATGGTACTTGAGTTTTCCCTGTCAAAAGGAAGAAAGGAAATTGCTGAGTTTTCATGCACCAGCTTCCTAGTTTTAACATTGTCCCCCTGTACTCGGCACTATTGAGGCCACAGCTCAAATACTGGGTTCAGTTTTGGGGCCCTCACTACCAGAAAGACACTGAGGTCCTGGAGCATGTCCAAAGAAGGGCAGTGAAGACTGTGAGGGTTCGAGAGAACAAATCCTGTGTGGAGGAGCTAACTGGTTGTTTAGCCTGGAGAAAAGAAGACTCAGGGGAGACCTTATCACTCTCTAGAACTACCTGAAAGGAGATTGTAGTGAGGTGCAGATCGGTCTCTTCTACCAAGTATCAACTGATAGAACAAGAGGAAATGGCCTCAAGTTGTGCTAGGGTACATTCAGATTATTCATTAGGAAAAATTCCTTCACTGAAAAGGTTGTCAAGCACTGAAACAGGCTGCTCAAGGAAGCAGTTGATTCACCAACCCAGGAGGTATTTAAAAGACGTGTAGATATGGCACTTAGGACATGGTTTATTGGTGGACTTGGTGGTGTTAGGTTTGCAGGGGGATTCAATTATCTTGATGGTCTTTTACAACCTAAATAATTCTATGACCTTCAGGAGACTAAACTGCAACCAGATTTTCTGCAGCTTGCATGTTTCACTGGAAATCTGCAAAACAAGGTAGGCTGTGGTAAGGACCTGCTTTTATAACAAGAGCTTCTACTTGGGAGTCATAACAGGAAGCAAAAATCACTGCTGCAAAAACACACCAGGACAGACTTAGTGCTACTTGGCCCCTGAACAATGGGCAGGCAGGTGACTACTTCCCCAAGCCAGGCCTGCCTCTACCCATAGAGAAGTATGGAATTGCAAATCCAAGTGATCGAAAGCTGAGCCATCCTGAATCCTTGTATTTGTAAAAGCTTAGACCCTCTTAGCATTTGGTGTCCACATTCACAAGCTTTCCATAGCCATGAACCGAGTGTTAAACTCGGCCTCCATTTAGAAAAATAAATGTAAAGAGATTTCCTATTGAGTCCCTTTAAAGTCCAGTAAAAATACCCATTCTTGCTGGAAATTTCAGCACAAAACTGCAATGGAAATCCTTACTCATACTACAAATGAGACTTCTGAATGAGAAGCAGAGGAATCACTCCAAATACAAAGCTTTTCTTTGCCAGAGGAGTGTTGTGAATTACTCTGGAACCATCCTTTTTCAGAGCCTACAAGTATTCTGAAATATACCTAAGTCCACAAGGTAATGTTGCAGGTCTCAACAAAGCAGAAGGGATCAGGCATGTTCCCTGTGGTTTGAGCATCCCCAGAAAGCTCAAAGATCAAGTTAGAAGGAAGGAATGGGACCTCGCCTCAACATCTATGACAAGAGACCCTTTGCAGATAGGAAAGGTATGGTGTGAGTACACGTTAGGGAAGACCACCCCTTCCTTCCTTACCTCCACGACCCACTTCAGCAGCGCTGCCAGACCTTCCTCCCAGCGGTGGTCCCAGCGAGTCACAATAAACCCTTCCATGCGAAGCTCCTTAAAGATCATCGGAATCTGAACGTAAGGCCCTGCCAGAGAAAGGGAGCAGCAAACCACCTGCAGCATTAGCTTCATGGAAAGTAACACCCAATGCCTGAAGAGAGCTTTTAGCCTGTAAAGACCACTGCATTACTTTGTACCAGTCAAAAGTAACTGATATTTTTAAAACAGCCACCCAAGGAAACAAAGGTCTGATCTGTAAAGCTCTGGGGCTAAACACCAAACACTTCTGAAAACAGTTTCATTCAGAAGTAAAGGGACCTTCAGCTTCAGCTGAATCCCAGAGATGCTGTTTTGACAGCTTGTTTGATAGCTTGCCAAGCTCTCATGCCCTTCCTAAATATCAGAGAAGCTACACATATTAAAAACCAGTTCCTTCAATCATAAAAATGTGTGATAGTCTCCCCACTCTCAAAAGCTTGTCCCATTTTTAAAGTGATCTAGAAGTCCAAAGCCAGTCAGTTGTCGCAGAGAATTCAGAACTCCCATTTCTTCTAGAAGGCAAATTTGAAAAACTTAATGCTGTTGAAAGTCAATATTCATCTCAGCTACATTTCCCAGCAGTTTCACCAGTAGCCAAAACCTTAATGGAATAAAAAAAAAAAAAAACAACAGACCACCCAACCAGACAAGTAAAAACCCTAAGTTACATCATCTAAAAACCTGAGGGAAATCCATTCTCTCCTCTGAAAGTATGTACTGTGTGCATGGCAGCATGCCACCACACCTGCCTTCTGCTGATCTCCGTCTGCGTGCAGCCCTGGGGTATTCCTGCTCCAAGTAGTTTAGTCTCCACTGCTAACCAGCTGAAATTCTCCAGGCAGTACGAGTGTGCACCAAGGAGGATGAGTGCCTACACACACACGGAGTGTGGCCACCCCCCTGCTGCCTCAGAGCAGCAGTTCGCTCCCGAATCTATACACATACGTACACGCTCAAATGGCAGACAGAGACAACCAAAAAAAATCTCACAAGACTCCTATTATGCCTTCATCTCTGCCATCACCAAATGGGAAATAGACATAAGAAAGAAGGCCCACACCTCTCTGAGGCACAGAGTTGTTGTACTGAGAGATGGCTCCACAGACTGCAATCCGTCCATATTTCTTCATGTGGTTGATAGCAATACTGGCAAATTCTCCACCCACCTACAAGAACCATCATGTGCAGCATTAGTGACAATCCACTGTTTGGCACCGACCGCCAAAACCTGGCAACCTTGCATTGTTGCACCAAGGGGTTCAATCAAGGAGTGGAGAGGTGAGCTCCACTACTCTAAAGACTTAGTGGCTGCAGAAACCCTTCAGCACCTTAAGAAGACTTGATCTCACTCATTTAAAAATTAGTTATGAACACAGGGAATCATTTTTAATTCCAAATCTGCTTCACAAAGCTTGGTTTAGAAGTGTTGGGCAGGACTTGCCCTTAGATCCTTCCTAATGGGCATGTCTAGGGGCACTAAGAAGCATCACCTCTGGTTTTCTCCCATGCTAGTCTGTACTTTTACCTCTTCACATCATGGTGATGTCAAGTTTTCACTTGAGTCTCTTCTCCCAGATAGGCATGTGCTGTGCTCAGCAGCTTTTACTGGAGAAAAACTCTGAGAAAATTCACTGCTGAAAATTTTCTGCACAAAAGTGGGAAGTGAGAGGGAAGGGAATGGATATGACCATAAAACCTATTTAAGACTTGGCAGCACAGGACATGAAATTTGGAAGGGTAAGGCAAAGCAGTCAGGAGCTCCTGCCACACGGGTGAGCACTCTGCCCTGGCACCACGCATTCCCATCGCCTGCCAGGGCGAGGTGGGCGCCCCACGGCCCACACAGGGAGACAGGGCTGCCCAGGGATCCCCGGGCCACAGGACAGGCTGCTCAGAGAAAGGCCTGCTACAGGGGTGACCATGGATGACCTTTACACCAGGTAGCTGGCCAGGGAGTTTCAGGCCCATATCTCAGCTAATACCCTTGTGTCAGGTATGATACTATTGTGTACAATGCATATGTTAGCTACACTAGGAAATTCAAAATGCCATGGCTTGTTCTCTGGCTTGAAGGCAAACTGACATGGTTTGACTGCGCCTGTACTGATAAAACTCTCTTAGCCTTCAAAACAAGGTGGTCACATTCAAATAGCCTACCAAGAACAGTCCACACCTCTCATTAACTTCAGCTGTTCTTGGGAGAGGTCAGAAACCCTCAGTGGGCCACTCCAGCAATTTTACACATGGACCTTGCAACTGTTTTGTTTAGAGGTACCAGTGGCACCACCTGGACCATGTAACATGGGGCCATCCATGATTGCTCCTGTTCCAACAACAGCAGAAGGCTTCCTGTGGTCCAGGGTGGCACCAAGAATGGACTGGAGTTCTCTCTGACAGCACTAGTTAAATGCTCACTGTGACCCTCACCTCCACAAAACGTGCCATACTTTCCAGAGAGTGAAGGTGAACTTCTCTCTCTCCATTCACAGACTCTGCCAACAATCCAGCTTTGCTTTTGTTTTTGTTCTTCCCGCTACTGCCCACATCAGCTGCAGAGGTGTGTGAAGGGAACAGGAAAGCAATAAGCTCTTTTCAGTAAGCCAGTTTTTCAATTAGATGGAGTTCACTATCAAGTTCCTGCTGTAGTCTTCAATTAGATGTACACAATATTGAGCTGCTATTATAGTTTAAGGAAAATGACAGTCATGCTGAGGGCAAGGCCCTCTCTCTGAACTCACGTTGTCAAAGAAACACTCATAGCCATCAGGAGAGGCTTTACGCAGTGCTTCATCCAGAGATGTAACAGTCTTGTAATTAAAGGCTTCATCAAAGCCTATTTTTTTCAGATAGGCAACCTTGTTATCTGAGCCAGCACAGCCAACCACTTTGCAGCCCTGCAAGGGAAGGAGAAAAACGTTTCTGAATACCCCCTCACCTCACAAGCACCCTCACAGAGGGCTCACCCCTAAAGTCAGGCTGTCATCACCATGTGACTTCCCCTGAGCTATAGAAACGTTCACCCAGCTCTGCCCCACCTGCAGGGGCCTGTCCCATCTCAAGACCTTACTGTAGACACCCCTTCAGGGATGCTTCCCTCCTGATCACTCCTGGCCTTGTTCCCCTGTCTTCAAGGTGAGAATTCTGAGGAGCAAGTATGAGCAGTTCAAGCCACTCACCCCAATTTTAGCGAGCTGGCCCACCACAGAGCCCACAGCACCAGCTGCAGCATTAACCAGCACTGTGTCTCCTGGCTTCATCTTGCAGACCTCCAGCAGGCCAAAATACGCAGTGAGGCTGTGAAGAAAAACAAAGAATGGTCAGTGATGAATAAAAGATGCCAGACACAGAGATGTGTCTTGATCAGACTGGACCAACTTACAGTCACAAGCATTCACAACATTCAGTTTTCATCATTCTTTATGAAATACAAAAATCAACCCAAACTTCTTTATTCGGCTTTTCACAGGCATCCCAGGAAAAAAAAACAGATAAAGTACTGGAGAACAGGATGCTATGGCAGAATTCCACCTGAGGTGAAAACAGCTTTCCTTGTGTTCACTAGCCAAAAGGAGAAACACAGAGATAACTCTGTAAGGTGACAACTCAGTTACACACTAGAATTCTGAGACAGTAAATCCAAGTTAGGCAGAGGTCAGTAACCAGCTGGTATCTACCAGACAGATCAAGGCAAACATTAAATGATACTCATCACACACCAAAGCTGGCAGAAAAATAAAAAAATGGTGGCAAAACTTTTTGCTGCAGTGCAACTTAAAGGACCTCTACACTTTGCTGCACGATATGACAGCTGGGAAGAGAGTGATAGCAGAAGAGACCAATCAACCAAAGCAGACTACTCCAGGAGGCAGTGAATTTTGAATCTTTCCACTGAAATTGAACTGGATCCTTTCCAGTCCCTCCTGGATCCTCCTTCTACCTTATTACAACTCCTCATGAAGAGGCATCATCACCTCCAAGGCAAATATCCTCTGATCTAGAAGATGAGCCAAACTTCAGCTCCTCTACAGGGTAAGCACATCTGGAAGTACACTTTTCTACCAGAGTGAGCAGACAACATGCTGGTAGCACAAGATAAGGGAAAAAGGTCATACAGATACATAAAAAGGTCATACAGATAGGCAGAAACATCCTGCACAACAAAATCCAGGGGACATTTACATTTGCTTCTTGAAACTCACCCTGGCATGCCAACTGTCCCAAGAGCCAGAGACTTGGGGAGTGGTTCTGGCCAACTGGAAGGAAGGAATTTCAGATCTTTCCCATCAGAGATGAAATGAGTTCTCCAGCCACCTCTAGCCACAACAAAGGCTCCCACTGTGAAAGCAGGATTCTTGCTTTCCACAATCCTGTTTAAAAGTATAAAAAACAAATAAACAAATGAAAAAAAAACCAAAAATAAGAGAACACCGTGTCAGAGGGCTCTTCCATCCTTTATTCCTGTTGCCCTGTGACACAGAAGAAAGAAATATTTCATGTCAGGACATTTAGCCCATACCTACTGATGGTGTAGGCTTCTGGTGCCTTCCCTGGCATGTCTACAATCTCCAATAACTGGGGACCTACTGGGCAAGATGATTCTAGACTCAGCCCTGCTCACAACAAATCAAATGATCCCACATGGCTGCTGACTTCTTTTTGACTAATGAACTCACACCAGGCTTCTGTGAGTGAGAAGGCAGGAAAGAGGATGCTGGGATTAAAAGGTGGAAAAGCAAGAAGTCACAGACAGGTTGTAACAAGTACTTCCCTTCTCAGACAACCTACACCTCCTTCATAGGTTGGAGATCCTGAAGGTGGAACCTCTTAGGGTAACAAAACCAGACAGAAAGCAATCCCTAATAAAAGGGAGAAGTTCATGCTTGTGCTGTCTCTATGCCAAAAGAAAATTCAACTTTCTTAGCCCAATGGGAAAACTATGTTAACATATAGTAGGTAAGCAGCTTGGAAATACTGGAAACATTTGGCCTCCTGTGCAGCAGACTCGCTTGTTAATTTATCCCAGCGCTCAGTGTTCCTCCAGAGGAACACAAGAGTCAAAGGCCACAGATGTTCCTGGGCAGAAAACTACAGGCAGCACAGCCCGAACAAGCTGACAAAGGGAAACATCTGTGTAGCTAAATGACCACAAGCCTGAGAAAGGAGGGATACAACGTTACATAACCCTCTGCCTAGAGCTGTATCTTCTATGGCACTGAAGTGTTCTCAGATGGTTAGATACCAAGCACGGTTTCAGGCATGCAACTACTAGCACATCATACTTCAAAATGTGACGTTGACACTTAAGGCAAGTGCAGTGGTCAACCTCTGCTTGTATTTTTTTTTTTTTTAAAACATTATTGCCAGAAATAACATACAGAGGCAAAGGTTCTTAGAGGAAAAACACATTCCAACCAATTCCAGATATAGCCCCAAGTCAAGAATAGGTAATGCAGGCTGCAGATGTCTCAACTGTCAGTACATTCCTTGGAGATCTGCAATGTATATGGGTAACAAGAATAAGATCTTACCTGGCAACCTGTGTGCCTATCATTATGTCACCTTCCTTCATGTCCCTTTGACTGTAAGGTCTGTAACACAGGCAGAGATGGGTTAAGCAACGTTAACAGATGTTCCAGACACACTATGAAGCTATAGTTACTGTCTGACCCAGAAAGAGCATATGCAGCAACACTGAACAGACTGCAGAGAGCCTGTCATTGTAATGACATAACTCGATGTTTTCCGCTGACAGCTACTGCAGCATCCCATCTGAACTGAGCACTGGGCTAGAGAGCTGGGGACACTACAGCACAAACCTTCCCAGCACGGTCCACCACTACAGGAAGGCTGAAACTCCAAAGAACTATCTCTGACACCAGGGTCCACCTGGCTTCTTCAAATTACCCAGTCTCCTTGTGCTTGAACTACCACCTATTAGCATGGGCATATCAGCAATTTCCTACTTAGAATACCTGTCCTTAAGTATGAGATTGCTAATATAAGTGAAGCAGCTCCTGCAACAAGGCTGTAGTCTCATTTGAGCCTTTTGGATTCCAATGGAAGAGACATGACAAGGAAAAACAGCGGAGTCCAAAAAAAGACAAGGCTGCAGCATCATTATGCTGGTACCTGGCTAAATCCGCCACAGACCCGTATTGGGAGTCTTGTCATTGACAGATGTTTTATAAAACACAGACAATGGCATCTGGGACCCTGGCAAAAGGAGTGCTGCAAGTACATGTTCTTTTGAGGATTAAGTCAGACATCAAGTAAGGAACCTTAGCCAGCAATTTAAAAAGAAGAAACAGACATACCTCATGTAAGGATCAACACTGAGAAACACTGATTCAAGCAGCAACTCTGTAACAAAAGACAAAGCAAATCAGCAGTGCAGTAAAGCATAGTTTCCACAAATCAGTCTTTCAACAAAAGGGACAGGAATTGCTGACAGCTCAAAAACCCCATATCCCATCATCCTTTAGGGAAAGCCAACCAGAAACAACTACTACATTTGTGAACTTTGTCTGGATTATCACTGTGCTGTTACAAGCCACTTTCTGTAGTGTCTCTTGAGAAGGCCAGCTTCTCCTCAGTCCTGTTTAGCTGCCTCTTCTCTCCACAGAAGGCTCAAGAGCCCCGGTACACTAACAAAACCCAGTAACTTACTTTCAACCCACATATAAAATGCCTTCGCACAGTTCAACCAGTAGAGGGGGTGGGACAAAACCTTGGCACAGGTCAAATACAAACACTACTCTGCTGCCTTAAACAGAGAGTAGGAGGCTATCTTTTCCAGGTAGCCTAATCCACTTTGCTGTCTCCAATGCCACTAGTTCTTGTGAAATATACTGTTGAACAAATTTTAATTTAAATTCTCATTCATCTGAATTAACAGTTTTAGCTGTTCATCTCTACCTAATAATACTTTTCATTGTATTGCGGTGGTCTGGCTAGAACAAGCTGGAAATATATTCAGATATAAATATCTTCCCATTACTCAAAGTGAGCAGGAAGAATAGTCAAGGGCACGTAACACAACAAGAAATGCTGTCTCCTTGAAAAGTGTTACTCTAGTATGAAGCTATGCCTCTTCTCGCTGTAAAGATTAAAATGAGAAGGAAGAAAATTCCATGTTCTTAACTACCCACAGGCATGAAATTTTTAAGTGTGTCTGAATGCTGTATAAGTACACATGCTACATAAAGCAGTTGAAAGTTTATTTAAGAAGAAATCACCTTTCAAACCTTCAAGTTGCAAACATAACTAGTACGTTCATGCAATTTCTTTGGCACACCTTCTAAACTGAGGTAAATTTTTTAAATACAGGTAGTGGGGTAAGGTTCAATCAGCATGGTACAGATGTCCATGTGAAGCCAAAAATCAGGGTTCAATCTTTTATTAACACCTCTTGCATATAGTAAGTTATCATAGTCCCTACCCTTTCCAAAACAGATGGAAATAAAACCAGCATGTTTTCTCCTCTTTTTATTCAGTCTATTCTCTTGCTATCACAATAAGTCAAATACAACAGATAAGCACTGGCAAAAAAAAAGATGTTGAAAACAGACAGAAGTCTTGCCTCCTCTTGCTTGCATTTTAAAATGAAAGACCAGATTGCACTGACTCCAGCCCCAACGCCTCACAGCTGCAGGCTCACTACCACACAGTCACTTTGCTCTCCCTGTGCACTGTCTACAATATGTTCCCTATCAGCATGAAAAACTCCAGCGAAAACCTACTCCTAGAGGCTACCATGTTCTCTCTAGCTTTCTCCAACGGATTCTGCAAAATAAAGTAGTTGGAAAACTTTCACTAACGAAGAATGTTTGAGTTTTGCTACAGTTGTCTCATTTGCTCTGTGTTACGGTTCACTTCTGTCTTTCTAAATTAAACGAATTCTCTTTCCTTGCGGCTCTTGGTTTCAAGGGCATATCACTTCAGTGATTTTCTCCAGGAAGCTTTATTTGCAAACATTTTTATATGCCTTTGCCATGAGGCACCACACGTCCTTAGGTACTGTGAGACTGTGAAATACATGCCAGAGCTCCCGCACGCTGGAGTTAGAAGAGCTCAGCCACTGTTTCTAAGGGTGTTGTGGCTTAAAACCCGTCAAAGGCATCAGCATACACGTTCTTGAGCAATCACCCTTCTCTGCTAAGGTGCATGGCTTGCCACAAACCATGCTAACGCAGTTTGGCAAATCCAAGACAGAGAAACATAGAAACTGTGCTACAAACGCACAGCCATTCACCACCAATCTGACAACCTCCAGAGAAACATAAATACAGATGGCACTTCACTTACCTCCATCCTTTAGGTTTGGCAGCTCTATCTTTTTCAGGTCAAAGTCACTGGGTTTGGGGAGACCCTCAAAATGCTTCTTCAGAACCCACACCTTGGCAGTCACCATCCTGCACGACTAACAGCACAGCCAAAGAGTGCCTGTCAAAGAGATGCCCAACACTGATGGGCTGCTCACGGTGAGTGCTTTCAACTTCATGAAGCAGAATAGTATCTTGATAATGTGCCATCACACAGGACAGCCCCTACCTGCATCCTGTGGCAGTATTGTCAGATCAAGAAAATGTCTGAAAAGCCCCCTCCTTGCCTACACTGCCCAGAGCTTCCTGCAACCTGCCAGACCCCCCTGCCTGCCAGCAGCCATCTCTTCTGTAGGAAGCCAGCCCCAGCAAGATGTACGGCTTCCACTCTAAAATAGCTGAGGAGGGAAAATCCACTGTTTTAAGGAGAGAAAAAAATCCTGTAAGGAAAAAAATAAAACACTTAAACTTACTCTTTTACCATGATTACATGAGGTTAAATACTGAATCTAAACTTCCACAAGCTTGAAACAAAGTGCATGTGAGAAATACAAAGGCAAGAAAGACCTCTTTCCATGACATCCCGTATGCTGAAAGGAAAACACATCTCCAGTTGCCAGGCTGAGAGGTTGGAATTGAGAGAACACTGTCACCAGTACTTTCCACACAAGATGGAAACAAATTACTTGCATTAATTTTACCCTCACAGCCCCTTTTTCCTTCCTATAAGCAAGCACATCAAAAAGGGCAAAGAAAGAGAAGTTTATACTTACAGAAGACAGGTGGAAAACTATCTTCTGCTGACAAGGGTAGCAAATAACCTTCTGCACCCGACTCAGTCAGTGGCTGAACTCCTCCAGTGACACACACCTCTCAAAAGGCAGATATCTGCTTTTATTGACTGAGCTGGTACCGCCCTCGTTCCACTTTCCCAGGAAGTGTAAATCCTCAGTAAACCTGGCACAAGACACACACAGCTCGATTCACCTTTCTTTTAATATTTGGGATCACTATAGACCACTCCAGTTCAGCACCCAGCCAGCTGCACAGGAATGTTCCGCAACACGCCAAGCTAAATACACAAACACCACAGTCCCCCAAACCACAAAATACTGCAGTCTGGAGACTGGCACTATCCTCCAAAGCAGGAGTTTCTTCAAACCACATTTTACCAGTCCAGCCCTAAAACTCTTAAAGAGTTCTTCTACTGAGGAAAAAATATCTAATTAAAAATGAACATAAATTCATCATTCAATCCATCATTTTCCCCAGCAAATGATCCATACATATGCCACTATCACAAGTGAACACTATCACGACGCTAAGTTAGCGAGGTGTCGGCAGACTCTCCAGGGGAATCTGTCACGACGTGCGTGCTTCGACACGCTCTCTGCTCCCAGCACACACAGAAGGATCAGAGCTTGGGTGGCTGTGCCTCTGCACGCCAGGATCTCTGCGCCCTGCAGAGCCACCTTAACAAACACCAGCTCTGGCACCCTGCCTTGACTGTGTCGCAATGGGGCATGTGGCAAGGGAGAAGACTTTGTCCAGGGGCTGCCCCGAGCTTTTATTGTTCTCAACTAGAATAGGAAGGGTGGAAACTGTAAATAGACCAATATGTGGCACCGGCACCACCTTTAACTACAACACACTTGAATACAAAGTTACTAATTGGGAATAGACATCTGAGAGAATAAAACTTTTTAAAGACACAAAAACATTACCAACCTTCTCTCACCCTGTGAAATTTCAAAGCCCAAATATTCCACTGTTGTCTGAGCAATCTGACCCTTCTGCTGCAACACCTGATACCCCACAAGTCCAAGAAAATTTAGCAGACTGATGGTGGCTGCTTGACATTCTGCTTCTGAAGGGGCTCCCAGCCAAGATATCACCTACATACTGTAGTAACGTGATGGGCCAACCTTCCAGTTCCCCTGCCAGTCCACTACTGAACCAAATATTCCACTGTTGTCTGAGCAATCTGACCCTTCTGCTGCAACACCTGATACCCCACAAGTCCAAGAAAATTTAGCAGACTGATGGTGGCTGCTTGACATTCTGCTTCTGAAGGGGCTCCCAGCCAAGATATCACCTACATACTGTAGTAACGTGATGGGCCAACCTTCCAGTTCCCCTGCCAGTCCACTACTGAACAGTGTAGGGCTGGTTTTGAATCCCTGGGGCAGCACAGCCCAGCACAGCTGAATTTTCCTTCCTGTTGCTGGGCTTTTCCTTTCAATGGCAAACAGTTGCTGACTCTCCTTTTCCAAGGGTATACAAAAGAAGGCAACTTTTAAATCTAGTACTGTAAAATAAACATTATGGTCAGGCAGGAAGGACAACATGTGTACATGGATTTGGAACCACTGGATGTACATCAACCACAATTTGGTTAATTTCCCTCAGCTCCTGTACCAACCTATATTCCTGTGTGTGAGGTTTCTTAATTGGCAGGATGGGAGTGTTATATTCAGATTGACACTCTCGCAAAAGTCCATACTGAAAAAAGTAATTTATCATTTGTTCTAAGCCCAGTTTTATAGAGTATTGTTTCTTTCTTACCAACTGGGATCCTGGCTTTAAATCAACTTGTACCAGGGTTGTGTTTTGCGCTCTTACAAGGTTGTTCAGTTGCCCACACTGCAGGTATCACAGCATTCAGCATTTTCCTTGGGGATGTTATTTTGTCTAGTTGCTTTTCAGTCATTAGGCAGAGCTGCAACTTCCAGGCAGTCTCTTTAGGGAGCTGTAGCTGTATGGACTTTTCATAGAAAGTTATATTTTTGCTCTTAACTTGCATAACAAATCTCTTCCTAGGAGAGGAACTGTACACTCTGGCATATACATTCATGACTTACCATCTTTTCTCCAATTTTATATGCCATTCATTTCAAAATGGTTTTAGGGCTCACTTTCCTGTGACCCCAACTATGGGCATATAGGTTTTTCTTAAGGGTGTCTTACCAGTTATGACCAAATGGGTGGCCCCAGTGTTTAATAGGAAATCAATTGTTTCATTCCCCAGCTGTACTGGAACCAAGGGCTTGGCTGGAAAAACAGAAAAAATGAACATCCCCTGCTCCCTGTCAGTCTGATTGAATAGCTTCTAACCTTTTCTTGCTTGAAGGTTTAGACCACCCATAACCCATCCCCAGCCTTCATATCCCCTGCCTCCCCCTCTTCTGTTTTCTCAACTAAACTCCCTCTAACAATCCCCTCTAACAATCCCCCGTTGCTATCACACTTGGTTGCAGCTTTCAGTCCTTACACTTTTTCTCCTCTTTATCACCCTCTCAGTTATTGCAGACCTTATAAGCTATCTCAATTAGCCGAGAGACAGGCATGCCCCCAGATCCTTTTTTTCTTGAAGCTTTCTTTATATATCTGAAGCAGACTGTCCAACAAAAAGAGTATTGAAAAACTCAAAATTCTTTTTATCCTCTGGATTCAAGTCTGTTCATTTCCTGGCTGCCTCACATATCCTCTCATAGGAGGTAGAAGGATTCTCAGTAAGTCCTTCCCATAGAACATATAGCTTTGAAATGTTCTTTTGCTTACATACCCCACACCATATCCCATATAAAATCAATTGTTGACACTGTTTAATCATAGCCCTCCCAGCATCTAAATTTGGGTCCCATTCAGGAGCAGTTCTTGGCATAAACTGGGCTGGATCATCATCTACATTTAACCTCCGATTCTCCTGCCCCATCTTTCCAAAGCTAGCTGCTTCTCAGGGGAGAGAAGAACCTTCAGTGATGTTGGTGATATAGAGTAACTAGAATAGAAATAACATAGCATAAAATAATATGTAAAACTAACCGTACATGTAGAAAATAAAATCATTCCACTAATCGTTACAAAACACTTGAAAGAAAGCAGGC
>NW_008623486.1:20860-63118 GCF_000691845.1 Merops nubicus | reverse complement strand
ACCCGCTCGCTCGCCTCAGGGGCGAGGCGCCAAACCCCCTCCGCGGCGCTGAGGGAGGAGGGAGGAGGCAGCGAAGCGGGAGCCACAGCAGCTCTTTCTCGGGCTGAACTTTCCGTCCAGTCAATAACAGGCTTTTACAGGTCGCCCAGCGTGCGGTGTCCCCCGCCGAAGCCTGCCGACGTTGAACGCCCAGGGAGAGGGAGCGGGGACCCTTCAAAGCGCGCTCTGCGCCTTCGTGCCCTAAATACCATTGTTTTAACGACCGTGTGCCCCTCTGCCAGCTGGTAGTATCAAAATATTATCAACAATGGGTATTATTAAAGTCTGAACAATAGCCGTGGGGCTGGTGGACATTTTTGGCGTTGTTTTTGGGAACAGGAAGGCACTAATCAGCTTTTTGAGGGGGAGAGTAGATGTGACATTCTCCGACAGCTTGTTGGAGCCGGGGTTGTTTGTCCAGTTGAAGGTTCCTGATAAGCTGGCCTTGTACTTATGGAAACAACAATTTTGCATAGCGTTCATTGGGAATCTGGTCAGGTTTCCTAGTTTAGTTAGAGTAAGTGGCTTTAACGTTTGACATATAAGTGGTTTAGACTGTTTTCGTTTTGTTTTTACTAATTTCATATCGTGGATATGAAATTGAACTTATTCTTGTTTATGGGTCATTTGCCAAACCTGAAAATTGTTTGAATGAGTACCACATACATAGTTCCTTCTGCCGAACAAACATTTTAGGGATGAGAAGAAAACCTTTTAAGTATAATGACCATATTTTGTTGCATAACTGAGCAATTTACAAAGACTGAGCAGATGATGCACTTGCTCTTCAAGTTTGGCTCACTTTGTCAGAATTCAGTTGGGATTTTCTTCTTTCTTTTTTTTTTTTTAACTTTGCCCTGCAGTTAAAACACTGCTTAATTTTCTAATTCTGTTGAATTAGGGTGTTTTCTATTCCCTTATTTTCATAGCAGAGCTTTGTCTAAAATAAGAAAGTTTGCCTTGTTATTGTAGGTGAATTTGTGAGTTAGGATCAGCCTTAGAAGGCATTGTCTCAAATTCACTTGCACAGCCACAAATGCGGGGTTAATATTTTGATGGACACTATTCTTTTGAGATGCTGTGCTTCTCTTGTGAAACAGATATTACTCCTGGCTGAAGTAAGCTAAAACTGAGAATTGAGTACACAAATTGCTAATGCTTACTGAAAATCGATGGGAGGTAGGCACCAAAAGCAATTAGGCAGCTTTGAAACTCAGTCCACAATTGAAGTTGTCCAAGGACCAGGATTAGATCTTTGTCAGAGCTTAAGTCTTTGTGGGGAAGGTCCTGGCACAGTGTCAAATTTGTGACTCTTTGTTTTACATCTTTTCCAGTCCAAAGTCATATATAAAAACTTGTGTATGATTTTCTTAAATTCTGCTTGTTTGTTATTTCTTCTGAATCTTGTTATTTTTTTCACAGGGGCAGTCATGGCGTTGAAGTAAATAATTCAAAATAGAGTACAGTTGGTAATAACCAGTTAGCCAGAATCCACATGCAATTTTTCTGTATGAATTGCCAAAGATAGGCTTTGGATTACTAGGTGTTTTAAAAGGCTTTCCCCCCGCTGCTCTACTGTCCTTGTATTGGGTCATTCCGTAGGGAAGATAGACCATGTTTGCAGCCTGTTTGTTTTTCCAGGGTTTCAGCAAAGCTTTCAGACTTGCCTAGTATTTTTAGACATAGAACTGCAATGTTTTGGTAAGCACTGTGAAACAAGTTCAGGCTCCTTAGTCGAATATACATGACCAATTTGTTCTAAGTAATTACAACAGGTAAATAAAAAGGTTTGGGGTAATAATTCCAGATTGGTAATACTCCCAGAAATTCTTGTTTCTTCAGTGATAGTTTGTCAAGCAATTTGTCAGTTGAGAAGTAGCAAAGCAGGCATGGGGGTGGTAGGTGAACTGTAGCTTATAGCTCCAGGCAAAATGAATTGATTATCTTACATATTCATAGGCATGTTTCTTGTATTACAGCTGGAGTATTCAAACTTTGTGGGCAGATAAGCAGAGGTAAAGCTTGCTTTGTTGAGCCTTCAAGAGTATTTTCTTCATGCAGCACACAATCCCAGAATCAGGACAGTCTTCTTTAATGGGCAAGTTTCCAAATGTGGCAAATAGATCTCTAATTACTGTTTAAGTCCCTAAAGAAAAGTCAGAAAGTAGAGCATCTTGCTTCTCTCTGAAGAACTTTGGTCTGCTTGTAATTAATGGTGAAAATACTTTTTTCCCTCCTGAATACTACTACTGGAAAAGTCCTGGGTTCTTCCTCTGAACACATTATTTTTAATTAAAAGCATCATTGTGTGTATAAATGGGTATTTGTGTAAATAGTAAAGCACAAAAATGTATTTCTAAAATGGCATTTGCTTTAACATCTTGCTTGTGCTAGACATAGCAGGATGCCTAACACAGTGATTTGAATATACCCTGGGGTTTATGGTGGTTGTTTTGGTTTGGTTTTTAAGTGGCGTTATCAGGTTTGATATACATTTAAGCACATTGCTGGTTAAATGCTTTCAAGGTTGGCAGGGCTGAGAATATTTTTGTGGGAATTGTCATAGCCATGCTTTGTTCAATAGTGTTATACTGTCTTCTAATGCATTTACCAGAATGAGGGAATTATCTGTGATCTTGTTTATGGAAGGATCCTACTGGGATAAAGAACAGGAGCTGTTTTCTAGGTGCCTTCTCTGAAAAGTGAGCTGTTCTCCAGCATTCCTCCAGCTGTTTTGGTGTTTTAGTTTGTGGTTTTGTTTTTTTGGTTTTTTTTAAACATCTCTGTTGGAGATGATTAGGTGTAATCCACAAGACAAGTAAAGGCTCGGCAAACTTCTCTTTCTTCATTCTTTCTCTACTTCAAGCAATTATTCTCATATTTATTGCACACAGCAGTCAGTCTTGATTTTTTTCTTTTGAACAATGAAGACAGGAAACTATTGCTCTATCGGTCTGTTCTGTGTGCCCTGGCTGCCCACCACATCCGTACCCTGGGTATGCTTTGCTGTCTAACAGAAGATGAATCTTTCTCTCAGGTTAAATGGCTACATGTTATGAATCAAAAATAAAGCTCTGTTGAAGGACCTAGTCCTCTTGGCTGCTTCATCATGAGTGTTAATTGCTCTAATCTGGTGAGTATAGGTAGTGCACTTCTCTAGGTGAAGCCTTTAAGTCTAAAGAAAACTTAAATATTTAGTAGTTGTTAAGAGCAAGAGCTGAAGTAGGAAAAATTGTTCTTGTTACATGTTTACTCTGGCACATCCTTGTGGTGTTGCAGTTATTTGACAGAAAATGATGACTACCATCTGTTCCTCTCCTCTCTCATCATGCAAAGTTCTTTTTCTCATTGCGAATGAAGTCTTTATAGGGAGATAACAAGTTTTTACCTCTTCTGTTTCCATAGTCACAATGTATTTAAAAAATAATAATTTTTTTCTTTTTACACTCTCATGCATGTTTGCATTGGTGCTGCCCTTACTACTTGGAGTCATGATCCTAATTTAAATTTACAATGTGTATCTTATCTTTACTGTCTTGCAGGTTGCCAGAAATTTCCTCTGGCAGTCTTTCTATTCATCATTTCTATCTCCTTACCTTTTAACTGAAAGGTTGTTGTGTATTTTGTTCTTGCATACTTCGGAAAGCAAGATTTCAAACTGTTTGCGCTCTTTTTTTTTCCCCTCTAAGGCACCACGTACATGTCAATTCCGCATGTGTTAATAATTAAATGTTTTAGTAACACAGTTTTCTAACAGTGCTAATATAAAAAAGCTTGTAAAGCTGCTAGTTAAAGACAATCTTTCCCTCTCTGATTTCATGGAAGAATCTTAAGAGAATTAGACTAATGGAACATCTCCCAGTAAACAGCAGGACACACGCTGTGCCGTACCACCAAGCAGTACAGGGTGGAGCTGAGTCTCGTCTAGAGACCAGAGGGGGCAAAACACTGGCCGTGATACCATTGCAGGGGAGGAGGGCAACCTTTTACTCCTCAGTACTGGAGAATTTAGTGAAGCTAGAAATAGTGCCTGAATTTTCTTCAAGGCCTGAGGAACAATCACCTCAATCTCATTTCCATATCTGTAATACTGAACTCTTCTGGTTCATCTGCGCTTTTTTCCAGCCCTCTCTGTGAAATGCACATACTGGCATCAGATGAGGAGCTTAACCTCATTATTGCTGGAAACCCTCGTGGAAGGCAAAATGGAACAATGTGCAGAACATAATTTCTTCTCAGACATTATTAAGTAAACATGAGGTAAAGCTCTAGATGTTCTGTGGAGTCTTTTATTGGACTGTGTGATTTAGTCAGCTGGACACTGGCTACAAACTTTAAAAAAGTTTTTAAAACTTGTTATTGGCACAATATCCTTCCTTTCTTAAACTGTAACATGATCTGAGAGAGCTCTCTAGTAGACCCAGCTTTCAGTGGTGTTCACCTCCAGGTTGTATGCCAGGCTTCTGTCACTTCTCTGCATTCGTGCAAAAAAACCTGTTGTTGTTGGAATCTGAGGGTCATTAAATAGGTTAAAGGCTGGATAGGATAAAGAGGATAAAATCTTTCCATGATCTAATCTTAACATTGTAGCTATCAAATATTAAACTTCCTTTCACCCTTAATTATCGTGACCGAACAGTGCTGATTTTAAGAATCCTTTAGTAGCTCTTCTGTCTGTGGAGCCTTAAACAGACATTATTGCAGATGGAGGGTAATCTCCTTTCCCCTCAATCCTGCACATGGTCGTTAGGTCACAATAACAGGTATCACATGAATCCTAGGTCAGATTCTGCTAGATTGTGTTTATGCAGCCCAAAGGCATTTTTTAGAGTCTCTGAAGGAAGTGGGTTTGTTCAATCACAGTAGAAGCGAAATAAGGAAAATTGAGATAAGCAAGACATGTTTTTAAGCAGCACATAAGAACGTGTTGGGCATGGATTTGGCAGAGCAAATCATGTTGCTTAAATGTACATTCTCATAAATTATCTTCCTCTTCAAAAATGTGGCACATGGTATTTTAAATTATGATTGTGGTACAATCTTTGATGAGCCAGTGGCTGCATAAATGTGGCCTTTGGGTGAGGCAAAGTAGATAACAGTGAACTTTTCTTTTACGCCTAGCTAGGCTTGTATCTTGACGGCTGTTGGGTTTCAGTGAAGAGATGGTAACAATTGACTGTCACTGTGTCATAGGAAAAATTTGGTGGGACTGTGTTGTGTAAGGTGCTCAGCTACTTCTCTGGATTGGAGCCCCTCAGGGACTAACTGCGGTAAGTATGAATTCAGGGTGATGCATATGGGTACCCCCAGAGCCTTAAATTTGCTCTCTGTTGATTGTTACTGTTGTCCAAGAGGCACAGCAGGTAGAATCATTAAGGTTGAAAAAGACCTCTAATATCATCAAGTCCAACCATCAACCCAACACTATCATGACCACTAAACCATGTCCTGAAATACCATGTACACGTGTTTTTTGAACAACTCCAGAGATGGTGACTCCACCACCTCCCTGGGCAGCCTGGTCCAACGCCTCACCACTCCTGCAGGAAAGAAATTCCTCCTAATATCCGATCGAAACCTCCCCTGGTGCTGCTTAAGCCCATTTCCTCTCGTCCTATCACTAGTTACTAGGGAGAAGTGACCAACCCCACCTCATTACAGCCTCCTTTGAGGTAGTTGTAGAGAGCAGTAAGGTCTCCCCTGGGCCTTCTCTTCTTCAGACTGAACAATCCCTGATGAAAAGCTGATGAAGGCTGAAGAGCTGTGAGGGAGCAGTGCCTCACTGGCACAGATGTGGGGTGTTCCGCAGTGGTGATGGAGATGTGGCCTGGGTGCAGAGTGCCCCATTCCTGGGAGAGGCCTGGCTGCCCCCCTGGGAGAGAGAACACTGGGGAGGTGACCCCTTTCCTTGGTTGTAGTCTTCTAATTACGTTCCTGCTGTACTGGCTAATTCTTGATTGCGAACAGTCTAGAAAAAAATTGTGGAACAGAATGATATCATCTCTTCCTGCTGTTTCGGAGATAGCATTGTGTGCCACCTCCCTATGGCCATAAAAAATGTAAATGCTGAATTTCTTATCGAGACAAGCCAGGAACTCTGCTGGATTTGTATTTCCTGTCTTTGATTTGCTTCCCTGCATAGGGCACTTTATTTCAGCTGATGCCTACCTCTCCTCCCTCCCTACAGTGCTAATGTAGCTTTCTGTTCTCACCTGGGAGATGTTATCAGTTGTATGCAAAGCAGTTCCTGTGTTGCTAAGCTGTTTTGAAGGTTGTCATAATGCTCCATAAACTACATAAATAGGAAGTTTTTCTTACACAGATGTCTCCACTTCATGGTTTTCTGTCTGTTTCTGGTGTTACATAATGACAAAAATGTGATGCCTAGAGATGGTAGGACATGAACTGGGGATGAAGCTTCTGGGACTGTGCCATGTCTTGGTTGCTTTTAGGCTGTCCGTGCTTGGGGACCCTGTTAGAGGTGCCATGAGCTTTGGAAGCCCTTCAGTGGGCTTGGCTTCTCTCATTGGAAAGAGTAACCTGCAACTGCCACTCTTCAGGCGATCCGATCCGTAAACAACAGCGCTGCGGCAGAGGGGTACCAGTAGATCCTCGTGGGGGGCTCATGTAACAGAACAAAAATAAACAGAAGCATCACTTTGAAACTGAGCTGTTATTTCTCCTGCAGAATAATTATTAACCAGTAAACCTCACATCTGACAGAGTCAGTGTGTGCTAAGTGCTCCGAGCTACCTTGCAGGCTGCTAGTAAACCACCTTGGAGAGAAGATGTTATTAACTCTTAACTGTCATCATCCCTAGCGTGTGTCTGAGAGCAGCATGGTCTCTTAGAGCTTTAGCATCACCCATGTGCTAGGTCTTTGCACGGATCCAGGTTAATAGGACCACTTGGGAGTTGTGGGTGTTGTGCATCATTCAAGCCATGGGAGCTGTGTTGTGAAGTCTCTGGGCCCAAACGTGTTTCCAGCTGTTAGGTTCCAAGTCTTTCTGGTTGCTTGCTTTTCCAGTAACGTGTTTCACTTGGATTCTAACGCTGCAAGGTGAAGGTGAATGATTACTAGTAGGACAAGATGGGGATTTTACCATTAAGCTATTTCATAGATGACCTCTCTAAAAAATAAATGGCACTGTTCTCTGGGGCATCTGTTACTGGGTACTGATGAAGACGGGGGATGAGACGGGATGTAGCTTTGATGTAAGTAATAATTGCTCTGCTCCTGTGGAGCTGTTTGCTCTGCTGTTAATGCATGAACAGAGGACAGTGCAAATCAAAATGCAAAAAAGCTGAGACCCAAGAGTATTTTCAACAAGGAGCAGTAAGATGCTTTAGGAAAGTTTTTGAGGTTTTCTTGCAAACAGTGCATTTTTTGCAATGTACTTGGTCTTCTTCAAGAGGACCTAGGTTTTGGGTTATTTACTGGATCCATCACACAAAACATGTTTTTTTAAAGTAGCAAAACAAAAACATTCTTCTTTGGACTCTTCAGGATAGAAGTACTGTCTAAGGTATTTAAGTGTTGTCTATAAACAATATCCACCCTGGGGTACAGCAAAGTCTTGGAGCCTAAGTACTTGACATGGAATAAATGGAAGAATTTGCTTCTAAGGTCTTGCCTTTGGTTGCATAAAAAGAGGAAAAAGCCAAGCCAAAACATGAAGTCCCTTTGAAGTAGTCATTTTTAAAGGCAACATGCCAGCATGATTGCATCAAGAGACTTGGGAGAATAAAAACACCAGCACTTTGTTGTTTACATCTCTGAAAACTGCAGGTATAGAAAAGTTTTATTGTCCCTGTTTCTCCTTCCACATTCATGATGTTGTTTTGCTGTATCATGGTACAAGCATAAGGGGATAAGAACTTCTATCCCACAACAGCTCGGCGGTGATTAGTGGGGGAGATTCTGGTGCAGATGCATCACGGCTGAGGCTGCTTTGTGCTGTACAAACAGCACACAGGAGTTTTAGAGAACCAGCCTGAATAGCAAACTTGGGAAATCATTGATTGCGTTTGCTCTAAGTGGTTTCCTGTCAGCAGAGGCTGGAGAGGCTGGTGGGAGCGTGCTGCGCCCCAGTAACCCCTCGCTGGCGCATGGTCCCCTCGAGCTGAAGCGCTGCTGACGCACTTTGCCCTGACTCTGCCTCCTGCCCACTCGGGGGGAAAAGCTGTGGCGTAGCTGGAGCTCTGGGCCCCCGTGTTTGTTGTAATTAGGAATTTTACAGGCATTTTCAAGGGAACTGAGAGAGCAACCTGGCATCTCTCTCTGTTAGCAAAAAATAATCCACCCGGTACCAGAGGCGGCTTCTTCCAAGTCAAAATGACATCTTGTGCAAATCAATTTGTCACTGGCTGCAGTTCTCTGTGACAGAAGACAGAACTTTTGTGAGACCAGAAATTGATGTTGGCACTTATTGCTGGATTGTAAACAAGCTCATCTGAAAGTCTGTTTGGCATTAATTGCAGAAGCGGGTATCTCTTCACATAGCAAGTGCTTTGTACTCGCAGGCCAGGGCAAAAGCAACATAGGCATGTTTGCGTACAATCCCTCTCGTGTCTTCTGCTGCAAAAATTCTGATGGCTCAAGTCTCCTCCAGAGCAGATGGGGAAGCAGAAATATTCCTGTAGATCTGGGTGCTTCAGGGACTTAGGACACACGAGTTTCTTGCTAGAGAATGGGCTGGGATTCTGTTCTGGGTAGAGCAGTTCTGCATTAGGTGCTGTGCCTCTCTCACCGTGCTGGCAGTGGTGATGGTGCTGGCGCAGCATGAGCCAGGAGAAAGAGTCCTCTGTCTTTCGAGGTACCCTAGCCATCCTGCCTGAACAACGGGGCTGGCACCCACAGCAGCTCTTTTCTCTTGGCACGGCTGTTTGTCGTGGGGCCTTGTAAACATACTGCAGTTGGCCAGGAGTTTGTGTTTTTCATGCTGTGGTGTTTACGCAGTTATGCTGGTGAACCTTTTGTAGTCTAGACGTGGCCAGAGTTGTGCTGTGATTTGAGGGAAGTTGCTGTTCTTCTCTGTGAAGGTTTAGTAATAGAAATGCTATTAAATACTGTGGTAGGTATTATTTCTATGTAAACTGCTTTGAGGTTTCTAAAAGCTCCTCCAGTTCTGCTTTGCAGTAAAATTTAATTGTGCTCTGGAGGCTCCTAGATTGCATTGCATTATGCGTTGAGGCAAGCTGAAATTGGACAAATTTTTAGTTCAGGGCTAAGTTATAGCCCAAATATGGTGGAGGTGGGAAATGATTGTTGTCTCATGCTCCAGGGAACATTGTGGAGAAAACCCAGCACCTCCTCAAACAACAGAAGTTATGGAAGGAGCACTGAAACAAACGTTGAGTTTTTTCAGTGCCTATCATTGCCATTTCTTCAGCCTCCAAGGATTAAGGAATTTCAGGTCATTTTTCAAGGCTGTAGCACTTGTGTGTGTAGGCAATGTATTTCTGTATCTTGCTGTCCTATCCGCATAGCACTGCATTTCTGTACAAGTGTTTTAGTGGGTGCTTATTCCGACCATTTTTTATTTATTTATTGTCAGGCAGTAGAAAATAAAGCTCAGGAGGTTGACTGAAATGTGTCCTGTCACATAAAGGCCCTTATAAAGGACAGGTCAATTTTACTCCTGTCACAGTCATGTGAACTCCTATTAACCCGTGTTACAATTCCTGTTTTGATTCAGGAACATTTTTGAGCAATTTCAGGAGCATCAAATTACTCTGCAGCAGCAAAACCAACAAAACCTTCCAGCTCTGGAGAATCAAGACTGTTCTGTGCCATAAACAATGCTTGCCCTACAGAAGTTTTGAAATACTTCATGTCTTATCAATTCCCAAGCGCATGAGTGTTTGAAATATGACATTCTTTAAAATCACGCATTAAAACGATGACAGTTCTGTTCCCCAGACCACCTTACAAACATATCTCGTACTTAAAGGGATCTTTGAAAACATTAATAATTAAAGAGAGTCTGGGTAACACTATTTTTTCTACATGCAGCATTAAACAGTGCAAATGGATTTCAAAATCATTTGTGTTGTTGTTAAAGTGTTCTCTTTCTTAGACTAAAGCGCAGCAGCCCAGCAGTTGGGTTATGTGCATATGCTGTAAAATCAGGTTGTTCTTCACTTTGACAGAATTTTATCACTTAGGGAAGGTCGGTTTAGAGCCAGAACACGCATGTGGTCTTTAGTTTTCTCTTTAAAGCAGTTCAGAGGGAGGAAGAAAGGGAAGGTGGTTCTACCCTTTGCACTGCTGCTCAAGGGTTATGTAAATACAGCCCTGCCCCACTCCCCCTGGCTGACGGGGAGGTATGAGGTGGCTGCCCTCCTGCTCTTCACTTTTTATGCTCTATATATGTCTTCGGGTTGTTTTTCCCTTCTGAGTGGGTAAAAATAGATCTGTAAGCCTTACTGAGGAGATGCTCTACTTTGGAATTTGTGGGAAATCTAGAGCTCTGGAGGAAGAGAAAGCATTAAACTTGAATTATATCCACAGTCACCTCCTGTACTGTTGAAGTTTAGCAGCAGTCAGCAGCCACTGAGGAAGCCAACATACCGTGTTTAATCAGAGGACTATTTAATTACCAAGCCATGTGATCTCCTGACTTGCATTGAGTTGTGTTTACTAAATGTCTTTTATGTAAAACACTCGGTTCCTCCCTGTGTAAGTTGCAGAGGTTAAAACATCCTATTCCTGAAATTTTACAGAAGTGTCAATGTCCTGTAACTGACAGAACATGATGTAGATAGAACCCTATCTTTAAAAGCGAGTAGACAGCTCTAGTCTTCACAAAGTGTTTCCCCCATGTCTCTGGACTATCTGTTTGGTTTACCAGAGTTCTGTTCTTCTCTTGTAGGTATCATGCTGCTCGAAGTATTCTTGGTTCTGGGAGCAGTCATCATCTACTTCTTACTGCCCAGGAAGAAAGAAGAGACATTACCTTTCAAAGAGGGGTGGTGGGGCAAGGGACAGAAGCCTGACACTGAAGAAGATGCAACCATCCAGCCATTTAAGGTGGAAGCCACGGAAGAAGAGCTGAGCGTAAGCAAATCTCTATACTGGGGAGAGAGAAAAAAATGACCAAATAAGTGCAGGATTTCTTTGGAAGTAATTTTAAAATTAAACCAGTAGTTACATTTAAGAGAATAAGCAGTGATGTCTGGGACATGGGGAAGGGATTTTTTGGTACTGGTGTAGCAGGATGTGAAATCTGCCCATCAATTTTGATCGCAGCTGGCTGTTGCCAGATTGCTAGTAAATAAACCTACTCTGTAAAGCCTAATAAACATAAAAATCATATCACAGATTACTAAGTGCTCCGTTCCCATTGTTGCACCTTCCTTAGTTTGATTGTGTAGACCAGAATAGGAACAATGTCTTTTTTTTTTTTTTCTTTCGAAAGCAATTATGAACATCCCATTTTCCCAACTGCTTTATGCTTGCAGCTGTGTTGGATGCTGATTCTTCTGTAATTAATGATCTGCTTTGGTCAACACTAACACCAAAGTAGTGATTACAGTAAACACATGCATTGCAGAATTTGTTAGACAGCAAGATTTTGGTTCTGTGTTTAAGTTGGGGATTGCACGGTTTCATAGATGTGTGTGGAGTAGTGGTTGCAGCAGTACTTAGGGAATTGTTCATATTATTCATTTATAATGGATTCCTAGTTTCACAGTAAGGCTTGGGTTTTTTTAACACTTTGTTTGCCCTCCGTAGTAATAGTAATGGATGTTGTTCTCCAAAATGTTTTCCCCTTAGAGTGCAGGCACAAAGCTAGATAAATTCTAATTTAGAGATGTTTTTGAAACATGCGATTCTGTATTGTGGCAGCTATTGCAACATAATCCATCGGTAGAAAACTCTTGTTCCTAAATGTATTTTTACAAAGACTAGGAGTTAGAGTTACACTAGCATACGTTACTAAATGTTCAGTTTTGGGTTTGGTTTTGTTTTTTAAAAGGTGTTGAGCATGGACAAAAAGCATGTACGTAAAGACATGTTAAACACTTCATTTACAAACCCATGCTTTCTGTACATCTGTTAAATGCCAGAACAGAGAGCTTACATCCATACATCTTGCCTAGACAGAGGCTGCCTCCTCAGCGTGAGGCATGAGCCAGTGCATGCACCTAACTCATCTTAGTCAGGGGGAGAGCTGTCTCTAGTGCTAATTAGAAAATGATGCTCTGCTTTAAACTCCACAGAGGTTTGAGCAGGATTAGATTTCCAGACCTGCCTTCTACCCTCAACTGTTCAGTGGTTCTGTTGGCAGTGGGAAGGAGCTCTTGGCTGCCCCTCCCTGCTGAGTGGTGTTGGGCTGGTTCTGCAGTATCCCCTGTAACCTTGAAGTGCAGTGGGAAGGTCACTTCTGTAGTTACTCTAGATTGGGAAACTTTAATTCCAGTCTAGTTGCACCAGCTCTGTGGCCATGTGAAATCCCTCTGAGCGTTTCCCAGTGAAGATGTCCAACCCCTTGGTTGGGGGTGGAGAGGAGAAGGTTTGGGCTAGATCCAAGCATTGATTGCGACATTGGGCTTGCAGGTAACCTGAGGAACAGAGTACTGTGGAAAGGCAACAAGGCTTAAACTGTGAGGCTGCAGTACTGTCAGAAGACTGTATTGTCCCCTGGTTATCAGCCTGGCAAACAGGTTAGCCAGCCCTGCAGAACAAAGACAGAATATTAACAACAGCTGTAAATGGAAGAGAAAGGAGGCCATCTGGAGGAGAAAAAGAATTGGAACTGCTGATGAAGCACCAGCAAAATGCACAGGTGTCATAGAGATGTCATCTGCATTGTTCTCTTTTCACTTGGGAATAACTAGAAACTATGCACAGTAGAGCCCAAAATGGCAGACACAAGTGCTTGTAATGCCTCTTTTCTTTTTCCGTATAGGACTTATTCAAGAGACTTGACCAGGCACGATTCACTGAGCCACTAGAGAACAGTTGCTTCCATTATGGGACTAACTCGGTGTATCTCAGGAGGGTTGTCTCCTACTGGA
The DNA here is from genome assembly GCF_000691845.1 of Merops nubicus. Classification (NCBI taxonomy): domain Eukaryota; kingdom Metazoa; phylum Chordata; class Aves; order Coraciiformes; family Meropidae; genus Merops; species Merops nubicus. The sequence continues at coordinate 50,056 of NW_008623486.1, read as the reverse complement.
AAAACCAGTTCAATTGGAAGAAACAAGTTGAAGTCCTCAACAAGTACCCACAATTCAAAACCAAGATTCAAGGTGTGTGGGGTTTTGTGTTTTGGTTTTGTTTGTTTGTTTGTTTTCCTTCAAAAGAAACAGTAATATATAAACTTGTCTGCTGGAGAGCTCAGTGGTAAGTATGCGACGGTTGTCGCCTGGGCCTTCCCTCCCTGGCTGCCGTGGCTGGGTCATTGGCTCTGCTGCTGAAGCAGTGAGAAACTCCTTCATTGTAACTGGAACCTTTAGGAGAAGGAATGCCAAATGGAATTCCCTTGTGCATGGCTGGGTTGTCAGCTGGTGTTAACAGGAGCCAAGCGCAGGCATTTGGAAACAGAACTGTATCTCAAGATGGTATACGTGTTCCCTGACCTGCACACAATCTCACAGAAGTACCCACAGATGCCTCCTCATGCTCCATGTAGTTCCCCAGCTCCTGCTGTCACAGTGATGTCACCAGTCTGGCAGTCCCCCTCAGCAAGGAGTGCTGGCTGCTCAGGTTGTCCCTGCTTGGCAGGGCAGGACAGATGGGCTCTGCTGCACCATTTCAAGCATTCAGAGGCCTGGGAACGCAGGCTGCCTTTCCTTTGGGGTCCATGTGCTACTGGGTGTGGGTGAGTGGTTTGTCTTTTCATTCAAAGTGCAGCCATCTTTTGAAAGAGGCCATTCAGCTAAGGTCTGCTGGTGCTGGAGCTTGGTCAAACTGGACATTCTAAATGCTTGAATTAGGGTTGTGCTTCGGTCATTTGGAGGTACAGTTGTAGATTTGGGACAATTGCTTGCTGTGGTCTACGTGATGGCAAAATTCAAGCTTCAGATTTTTTATACTTCCACCCATAATTGTATGTTATTTCAAATGGGGCAGTTCAGCATAATAATTAAAATGGATTTGGGACAACAAATGGTTGTTATATAGTGGTTAGAACATAAATATCATAAAAATTATATTTAATTGTGTACATGGTTAGTGCTGAAAAAGATAAAAGCAAAAAGTCTTCCCTTAAAAAGGGAAAAAAAAAAAAAAAAGATGTATCATAGAATACTAAAGGTTGGAAAAGACATCTAAGATCATCAAGTGCAACTGTCAACCCAATACTACCCTGAGCACTAAATCACGTCCCAGAGCGCCACGTCTACACGTTTTTTTGAATCCCTGCAGGGATGGTGACTCCACCACCTCCCTGGGCAGCCTGGTCCAACGCCTCACCACTCCTGCAAGAAAGAAATTCTTCCCAACATCCAATCGAAACCTGCCCTGGTGCACCTGAGACACGAAAGGGAAGAGAAGCCAAGGACAATGCACTATGTATAGCAATAGGAAGAGAAATGTCAGTGCTAGGAATGATTACAGAGACGAGCCATGAAAAGACAAGGTCAAATATGCTGTATGTCAGGCTCCTACCTTCTGTTGTCACTTGAAAGCTTTTCAGAGAATGCAGAAATCCACAGAATTGTCAGATGTGGAAATCTCAGTCAGTGAAACAGGTTGGGTGGGATCGCTGGTGAGCTGGAGCTGCTGTGAGTTAAATGTACTTAAATACATCAAGAAGTGAGACACTCAAGCTCTACTAAGAGCAAATTATTGTTTCCTGGGAAGCAACATCCTGAATGGGTTTGAGGAGAAGCAGTTCACCTGAAGCAACTTGTGCAGTGCTGTGTGAAGCCTACTACTCACTTAGGTAAGGATCACAAAGGAAACAGCACTGCAAGTTTTACCTTTTTACTTAACAGTGAAGAGACTGGTACTCAAACGTAACTTCCTGTTTTGGTTTACTCGCTTAAAAAGATACGGAAAGCTTTGGACAAGAGGTAGAAAAGAACTATAAATTTGAATGCTCTAACTCTCTTTTAGCAAGGCATTTGTTCAAATCCTTGATTCAGCATGATTGGTTTATCAGCAGTTACGATGTGTGACTCGATTACAGGCAGCCCCCACAGACAGAGGGTATTTACTGAAGGCTTTTTCAGTTCCTTCTGCTGTAACGTTTGGATCAGTGGCTGCAGACAGAAGCCAGACACAATCAAATGGAAGTGAGGCATGCACAAAACAAGGGAAGTGATTAACGCCCCCGAACAAACAGCTGCTCCTTCCAGTGGATTCCCTATCTCTTGACACCTTCAAGCTGCAATTGTGTGCATTCCAGGAAGAAAAATCTGTGGTTGGCTGAAGCTTGTCTGGTGCCATATAGGGACATTTGGGTAAAATTTAAGGGCATTTGGACTAACTGATGTAATCATCTCTTCTGCCTTTAAGCTGTGTGAGTCACTGTGTTACCGTTAGTAGATTGCTTCACTTCTATGTCTTAATTTGCCAATTTCTTTTAAAACAGAAATATGCCAACCTCATTTGGCTGCTGGGATGCTTAATTGCCCATTATAAAGTACTTTAAGGTCCTCAGATAAATGGATCCAGAGAAGCGCTGTGTGTTTGCTTGCTTGCCAAAAAAGGACTTCAGAAAGGATTTATTCATGATCTGTTCTGTGATTAGTTTCAGTGTCATGGTAAATTTGAGCATGTCAATTAATTATTTTATTTTTACAGGCATTGATATCCATTTTGTTCATGTAAAGCCTCCTCGTTTGCCTGAAGGCCAGTCTGCAAAGCCATTATTAATGGTTCATGGTTGGCCTGGCTCATTTTATGAGTTTTACAAAATCATTCCTCTCCTGACGGATCCTGCAAGCCATGGCCTTGGTGATGAACACGTTTTTGAAGTCATTTGCCCATCTATCCCTGGTTATGGTTTCTCAGAAGCACCCCACAAAAAAGGTATGACATGTGAGAAGAAAATGAACTAACACACACCTAGTCTCACAGAGGGAGGGACAGCCCCTGTTAGCAGAACAGTAACACCTGGCACTTCCTTTTTCCCAGTGTAGGAATACAAATCCTGTGTGTCACGTGGGAAGAGTGTGACTTCAGGTGGCACCATTAATTGCAAGGAGCAACGTATAGATAATTTCCAAAGGACTGTAAAAAGTTATGAAGTGACAACTCATGAATTGTAATTGAGCCAATGAATTGTGTGGGTGAGCAGGAAGAGTAAACTTGATTTGTTACTGTTCCTTTTGGGTGTTTTGAATCCATATTCAACAGCACTATACAAGTAGGTGAGAAGAAACAGTTGAAACAAATCAAGTCCTGTATGGTAGATATTGCAGCCAAATACCTGCTAGTTCAGCTTGTGCCCTGAATTAGATAAACACAAGGTGCAACAAATGGGAGCAAGTTGGTATTTAAAAGTGATACTGAGTTTAGTATTACGTGTACAGGTGAATGATGTGGGGAAGGTTGGTTTTGCCTATCTCTACTTCCCTGGTTATAATTTCTACGGTCAACATTTATTTAGTGGCATGGAGAAGTGCATTACTAGTGGAAACTTAAGAGTTTCCAGCTGTCATTAAGATGAGACTGTGCCCACAGCAGCAAAAATGGAAACAAGTTCCCTGGGTGCTGATCAGTGCCTCTGACAGGGCTCAGCTGGAGTACCACTGCAGTTTAAAGGGAGTCTGGCAACCCATTGGTGGTGCAAGGACGTGGGCAGCTGGTGGGGTTAGAAGAACACTGGTCTTCAGTGAAGGCTGGACTTTATCCTCATGGTTTCTGCTTGCTCTCTAGACCTTGCCTGGGTGATGGGACAAAAGCCTCCCCATGGTGTGTCTGACAGGCAAGGAGAAATGTATCTGCAGCTTTTTGGGAACTTACATGTTGCCTTTATGGAAAAAATAAATGCTGCACGTTCAGAAGCGTAGCTGGAATTAATGCAACGGTGTTCTTTTTTTTAATGCAGACTTTAATTCTGTAAGTGCTGCGTCTATTTTTTATGAACTGATGCTCAGACTGGGATTCAACGAGTTCTACACACAAGGTGGTGACTGGGGCTGGCTCATCTGCACCAACCTGGCCCAGATAGCTCCCAAGTGAGTTCCCCCTCAGTACACTGCTGCGTGACAGCATCCAAACCTGGTTTATTCTCTGGACAGTGATTTCTTGTCCAGGTCCTTGGACGAGCACTGTGTCGTTTCTCTCTTCAGTCTTAAGCAGCCATCTAAAATCACATATCTTAGTTTCTACTATAGACCTGTTCTTTCCAGCAGCTGTGCAGTAGTTTTGCAGTGGCCCCACCACTGGGGGCTGGAGCGGAATAGGTACCTGTAACAAAAGGAGGATTTGTGGCTTAGTTCCCAGAAGTGTGTGCCTGTTACTGGCAATTGCCCCTTTGACTTGTCATTTTTGTGTGAAAAGCCACACTTCAAAGTACAGCTAAAGTCATGATACGCTCAACAGGTCAGACTTTAAGTAGGTCCATTTTTGTTAATAACATTTTCAATATAACAACTTTGAATCCCATTTCATTTTTGTTGATTTTCTTCTGTTTTTATTTTTAGCCACGTGAAAGGCCTCCATTTAAATCTAGCCTCAGTTACGAAGCTGGGATTCACTCACCTGCTCTCCATTCTGCTGGGCCGCTACCTGCCAGGGCTCTTTGGTTTCCAGGATGAAGATGTCAGGCGGATGTTTCCCTTCTTGAAAAAAGGGCTCTACAGGATCTTGCTGGAGTCTGGCTACGCTCACATACAGGCTACAAAGCCTGATACTGTTGGTAAAACAAACAAACCTGACCTTTTGAGCTCAGAATACTTAGGCTGTTCTTTTTAGTTGTATTTTCATAGAAACGAAATGTACTGCTTAAAATAGGCAGAAAATCAGTTAAGTGAAATCAAATTTAATTTTCACTCATTGTTCTCAATCACTTGCAGAGTTTGAAAAAAAAACCAAGTGTACCTAGGAAATCTTTCTAGATGAGCCAGTCAGATTGCTTAACTACTCTAAGTAGCTGAGTATTAAAAGCATCTTTTTCAGCTGAAGTGGTCAAGAATATATTTTAGTTTAGTGCAGCAGCAATTTGCTTGTCAATTTTATTAAAAACAGCTATGGATAAACTATTTCTTAATGATTTTCATAAACAGGTGCAGAATGGTTTGCAGAAACAGGTATATTCTTAAAACATGTAGGAAAAATGATAAATTTATGAATTCTAAATATTTCTGCTTCCTCTGAGTTTTAGTTTCAAAAAATTGCTAGTATGTAATTCCTTTTGTGCTTTAAGAAAAGATGGGGAAGCTGGTAGCTGAAAGGTGCCTAGCAATGCTCCTTCTGCTTTGGTTTTCTTGCTGAATTTCATCCCTGCCAGTAACATGTGGTCTGTCAGAGCAGACTGCATAGAAAGGGAACCAGCAGCCAGTTCATGTTTTGGAAACAGGAGCGGGAGCAGTCCTGTGATTTTGAGGACAAAGAGGAGAGGAGCGTGGCAGGTGGCAGCTTCCTGTAGGGGGAAAAAAAATAATCATTCTGAAGAAGGGAGTGTAAGGCAGCTGGAAGCAGCACAGCCATGGGGGCTACCACAGTCTTCCTGAGACTTCTGGTGGTAGAGGGCTACCTGCAAGCTGTCCTAAGCAAGGTATTTGTCTCTGGCTCTTGATAGGTACATGCAACACTTGCTAATACACTAACACTCCTGCTCCAGAGATAGCTTTTGATCAAAGCAGCTTGCACGGATTTAATTTTACACATATCCTTTGGGAAACCCACATGCAGTGTGGGTTCCTTTCCAACTGACTGAAATAGGCAGCACCTGGATTCCAAGTACTGTTAGTTCAGTGTCAGGTTTTCCTCTGTGTTGACCAATGTCCTCGTCTTTGTTTACAGGAAGAGTGTGAGAACAGGCTGTTGCTTCTCTGGTTCTGTGGATCTGGAGAGCATGCTCAATATAATTTTTTTCAAAGACTTGGTATTTCAGTTATTAGTTGTTTGATAACTGAAACTCAAATATCTTGTTTAAATAGCAATTACTGAAGAAATTGTGCTAGCTGTGGTCTTAGGCATCTTTCAGGAAGATTGGGTTGCATGAGTGGAACTTCACATATATTGCTGTTCCTCAGGAAAAGCTTAATATAGAATCATTATGGTTTGAAAAGACCTCTAAGATCGTCAAGTCCAACCATCAACCCAGCACTACCATGAGCACTAAACCATGTCCTGAAGTACCACACTCACATGTGTTTTGAACCCCTCCAGGGATGGTGACTCCACCACCTCCCTGGGCAGCCCAGTCCAATGCTTGCAGGAAAGAAATTCTTCCTAATATCCAATGGAAGCCTCCCTTGGTGCTGCTTAAGCCCATTTCCTCTCATCCTATCACTGGTTACTTGGGAGAAGAGACCAATCCCAACCTTATTCCAACCTCCTTTCAGGTAGTCGTAGAGAGCAATAAGGTCTCCCCTGAGCCTTCTTTTCTCAGACTGAACAATCCAAGTTCCCTTAGCTGCTCCTCATAAGCCATGTTACCCAGACTCTTCAACAGCTTCACTGCCCTTCTCTGGACCTGCTCCAGCAGCTCAATGTCTGTCTCATGCTGTGGCGCCCAAAAGTGAACACAGCAGGGTGTGTTTCTAGGTTTTTCTTTTCCAGAGCAGCTGGGATGGTTTCTGGCCCCTATATTTCACAGCACTAGGTGGATTAGCAACGTTCCAGGTGCAGGTGTGTGTTTTCCTGTCCAAGCAAAACAAACTATAAAAAGTATATTAAGACTCCTACATGAAGGCAGCTGGCTATTGCTGATTCCTAAGCTGGACCTTTTAGTAAAGCCTTCCTCTTCCTTAATGACTTTCTAATAGTCCTGAAAATGTTTTTGCTGTTAGATAATGGCGCAGATTCTCCTGGTCATGTGTAGGCATGTGGGGTTTGGCCCTGTAATGCTGTTTAATATGTGACAACTTCCAGATTAATGGAAGCAAACCCTACTTGGCACATAAAGCTTAATCTTATAAGAAAAAAAAAAAGCCAGCAGAAAACTAATACTGTTACATCAGTTCAAAAAACAGGCAGCGTGAGCTAATGGGGAGCCTGTTGCATTTGCAGATACTATCAGTTTATGATTCAACAATAAACGTCTCCAACTTGTTCTACCATTTTATTTATTTATTTAGGAACATAGCTGCTGGAACAGCTTTGTAAAGTTATCTAGGATGTATTACAGAGTGCTAACAATCTGAGTTCGGTAGCTGGATATCACAATTTTAGTTATAATTTCCTCCTTTTCAGGATGCGGTTTAAATGACTCTCCTGTAGGACTGGCTGCATATATTTTGGAGAAGTTTTCTACATGGACTGACCTGGAATTCCGTAATTTAGAGGATGGAGGACTAGAGAAGTAAGCGTTTCCTGTTTTTGTTATTTTGGATGAGGTGACTAAGCCTGGAGTCATAGCTAAAGAAGTTTGTCTAACTGATCACCTCACATCTCGCAGGGAGCCTGCAGGGACCACAAATGGTGCAGTGCTGTCCTACAGCATACAGAGAAGCAAACAGGTCATGAAGGTTGATGTACTCCCTTCCCTCTTTGATCTCCTAGAAAAGAGATACGCCCTGCAACTGTGGGTATTAAAAATTGCCTTAGGTGGAAGAATTTTTTTAGGATAGAAAAGCAAAAGTTTAACCTAGGTTAAGATGCTGGGAAAGAGAGAGCACGATTCTAATACTAATACTTTTGAAATTTGCTTTAGATTGATCAGTATTGCTTCATATACCTATGGTTTGCTAGTAAAGGATCATTCTTAAGTGTGTGGCAGAAATCTGAGATGAAGCCCTCTTTGAAAATCCCTGAGGTACCTGGCAGGAATGGAACAAAGGGCACACTATGAAAAACGGTCCTTTGACAATGTATTTGAGGAGAATGTTTGCACCGCACACAGCTAATAATTTGATAGGAACCAGGCACTGTTTACAGCACATGCTGGTGCGATGGCTCTATCGAATGCTCATGGTGGCATTTCAGATTATGAATAACAAATGGCACAAGCTGTTCCATGTGCTCTTCTGCTCCCACCCTCCCCTCCCGTCTATGGACAGTATAGACAGCCATGCTGGAGCGTAAGCTGGTTGTTGGAGGCTGCCTTCCGTGTAGGAAGTAAAGCATCACTTCCCTGCTTGTGTCTGAAAGCCTTTAATGTGCTTAATTGGTCACTGACAGAGGAGGAGTAGCACCCTTCACCTCATAACTCTTTTCTTAACCAAGTTAACTGCTTTTTCCTGTAACTTCTTTTCTTACAACCAAACCAAAGGCGAAAGTCAACCTGCAAAAGTCACGCAAAAAGGTATTCAGTTCTAACTAAGCAATCTCTGGGCTTACCTGTTCAGGAAGTTCAGCCTGGATGATCTGCTTACCAATATCATGATCTACTGGGTGTCGGGCTGCATAGTCTCCTCGATGCGTTTCTACAAAGAAAATCTGCAGAAGGGGATAGGCACACAGAAACATGAGAGGTAAGGGTTTGCCTCCTTTTTTTTTTTTTTCCCCCAAAGTATTTTGTCCTGAACTCAATTTCATGGTTGTAGACAGGTTGCTTAGGTCTCAGAACTGCTGCAAGTGTTTGAATGCTGAGGAAAAGCAAAGCTGTCTCACAGTGTTCCTCTGCAGGACAGGTCTGTTACCTGAGGTACCCTGCTGTGCTTAGAAAACAGGGCAATTAGGTAAGCATCGTGAACCATCAGTAAGGAGATCTGACTGGAGACACTGCCTGAGGACCTCCTGTTCACAGTGTATCTGACTAGGGAAAAGCCCATGCAAGTACTTCTAGATTTTACCTCAGTTACTAAATCAGCCTGGGACTGAGCCATGCCGTCAGGTTTGTTCATGGTTTATTTGGTTTGTACTTCTAGTATTTTTCTGGACACAGTTTGCCTATTTCTGCAAAAGATTTAAGTCCTGCATTTGGAAGCAACTTCGGTACACTGCCAAGCTGCGTAACTGGGAAGTCATTAAGACTGAGGTTCCTGCTGCACTGACACTTAACACGGCACCTTGGTTGCATATACTTGTGTCAGCTTGAGTATCAGCAAAGGCTTAAACCTGCCCTGAGGTATCTGCAACCACAGCTCACTGCTCTGGTATTTATTTAGCTGTGAAATGATGCTCCCAGGAAGCTGACTCAGATAGTGAAACTGTTGTGGCTGCACTGTGTGCAGTATCCTGCTCTGGTTCTGCCTCCATGAGATGAGCTACCTGAGCTTCTACATGATGAAAGAGGTTTAAAGTCCTGTGTAAAATTGGGCACCCTGTTTTCAGGCTTCCAGTGGCTACCTGCCCAGAAATTTCTGTATCTATCTAAATTTTAAAGTCTGTCACTTCTGACAGCGCAGCTTTTAAGTATGGGATATTTAAACCTAAAAAAACCCTGTTGCTCTGTTTATAACAAGCATGGATCATTCCACTTTCTGAGCTACTTTTCCTCTTGTATCCAACTGCTTCCCTTCCTACACTTACTAATGTGCAAAATGTTTGTAGAGTGCATTCATGTCAGTAAAAAGCAAGAGCTACTTTGTAGCAGTCTCACATTCAGAAAAGTTTCCTCTGAACTGGTCTAGATTTATTCTTATTTCTCCTCCCCCCTCCTCTGTGTTTGCAAAGGTTCAAAGTAATTCTTCCCCTGCCCTACCCTACAGCTGTCCTACCAGGCTCAACATGTCCTAGCTGTAATCTTCACTGTAAATCTCTGCCCAACCCTTGTCAAACTGTGTGCTTTCCCCTCGGTATGTGACTCTTGAGCCTGAATGCAGCATGAGGGAACCTGACGTCCACCACCTCTGAGGGCTGTCTTCTCAGTTCCCACACTTCTAACTCGTACACTCTGGGTGGCTTGCAAAATTGCCTTAATATCAGGGTATGCAAAAATTGTGTTGTTTTTTTTTTTTCCTGAGTAATGGGAATGTTATGCTTAGTCTTCAAATTTAGGATCTGGAAGTCAAATTTTAATTGCCTAACAACAGTGTCCCCAACTCTTTAAGAACATCATTTCCTTGGGACTTTCCATGTCTTGCAGAGTTAAGTGTTTGAAAGATTAAAACAACTCTCTCTCCCCTTTCAGGCTCACAGTACAAGTACCTACTGGCATTGCCTCCTTCCCTAATGAAGTCATGCACACACCCCAGGCTTGGGCCCAGAAGAAATACACCAACATAGTTTCCTTCCATTTCATGCCTCGAGGTGGCCACTTTGCAGCTTTGGAGGAACCTGAACTTCTTGCTCAAGATATTCTGCAATTTGTTGCGAGAGTAGAGAAAGGACAACTCTGGAGAAAGAGAGGAGAGTAACTTCCCTAACAAACAGCAGGGTAACTGCTTAGAGTTGTAGCACATGTACAGGCCTTACTAAGTGTGCTGTAAGATATATTTACATGCATTATTCCTGACCAGATGAGAGAGAGGACACCAAGAAAAATGCAGCATATCTCAATGAGATACTGATGTGTTTTGGTTTGGTTAGTTTTTTACTGATTTTGGGTTGGTTTGGTTACTTTTTTTTTTTTTCAGGTAGACTAAGAAAGTAGTATGAGGATTACTTGGTTCTCTTCTCCCACAAGCACAAACTTCTAAAATCTCTTCTGTAGGATTCCCGAGTCTTGCGTTGAAATTGAAAAATAGGCCTTACAACTAATAACTAACAATAGCTTAATTGTTATGAAAGGCTTTTTTTTTTTTCCACAGCAGCAGTAAAACTCGAGCTGGTGTAGGGGTGAGGTTCCTCACATAAAGAATGAGGAACAGCCCAGCAAGAGCTAACTTGCGTGAGTGCCTCGGTTAAACAGCATCAGTGATCTACAGGACCTTTCAGCTAGCCAGCTGGGCTACTGCTGGCTGCTTTTCTCTTCCAGCCTGGGCTGTTAAGCAGCTCCCTGGCTGGGAGGAGGAAGCTCAGCTCCTGGGACAGCAACATGTGAGGAGCAGCTGAAAGGGAGAGGCACCCGCAGCTCCCACCAAAAAGAGGGTTTGGGTAGGAGTAACTGCAGCTCAAGCTACCTCTGCACTGAATTTGTAGTCTTAACTAAAATCATAGCCCTGGATAGGCTCAGGACACTCTGGCTTTGCACTGCTTTTGCAGGGTATTCTAAATACCTCTTCCTAAAGAATAAAAATTTAATTAATTCAAAATTCAAAGAAACTTGCAGTAAAATTTTGAATAGTACTTGTGTGTTTCTTCAGTTTTTACAGCAGCTGAAATTTTGCTTGGTAACAAGAAAGAAGCATCAGTTCAGACCCTGTTGGTTCTGTTACAGAGGTCAGATTGAAGGCAGATTGCTCAAAGAAAATTGAATTTGAAGGGCTGTATGTTTTTGCCAGCAACAGTCCCTAGTGTTTGCAGTTGAGCTTCAAACACTTAAACTGTAACCAGATGACCAATTTCAGTCTGGTTTTGTTCTCCAGTTGCTTCTGATACACTGTCCTACCCCTGCAAGCACAGGGAAATATAATCCACCACTAACACTTGCACAGATTAGTATTATTTTGTAATATTAATTGAAATGGAAGCTGTTAAATGAGAATCACTCCAGCAGAGCCCTGCTCCATCCCACAGTGCTTTGGAATGCCACGTAGTTTGCTTCACAGAAGACAAGTCAATGCTCCTGCTGGGCACATCTGAATCTCAGAGCTCAAAGCCACCTGATACACCATGACAGAAAATCGTTAGGGCAGACGGGTTGTGGACCAGCCTGGATCAGTTTTCTGAGCAGAGGTGAGACCTCTTGCTGCCTTTCCTCTGCCTTCTGTGCTTCTTCACCCAGGTGCCAGCAGAAGAAGGCACAGTAGCTCTCAAGTTTGCCTACAAGATTTGACTGCAGTGCTGTGCTTAGACACCTTCAATCTGTAGTTAAATTCTTTAAGACAGCTGTTTCCAGAGGATTAGTGAGTACTAATTCTACCTGTACTTGTAAATGCTTTCATTAGTCAGAATCTATGTTCACTTGCACAAAATATTGTGTGGTTCAGGCCAGTTTGTTTTGAATAGATGGGAAGAAAATACAGAATCATTCACGTTGTCTAAAATTAGACTTCTCAGAGCAGAACATCCCCAAACTTGTTTCAGGTGCAGTATAGTGGAAAAAAACATTGCTTATTCAGGAGGAATCAGCTCACCTCTGGCAATGACAGCTGTTTACAGGCCTCCCTATCCTCTCTTGCATAAGTCTCAATCTCTTAACTTCTGTCCCTCGTGTGGCGTTATATTTCAGAGCTGGAGATCATCCTCTCTCATCTTTAATGCACATGCAGACATCTGTGCTGCCAGGGAGCACTGCCACATTACTGATCTAATGGCTACTTCCCCAGGGACTGCTCTGTCACAGCGCAGAGAGAGTAAGTGGGAAGGAAGTTTGCTATGTGATACCTCCCAGACCCACCTGCAGCTGCGAGCAGAAGGCTCGAAGCGTTTTCTCACTCCCTTCTGGAGCAGCTCTGCTTGAAGCGGCCCAGCCTTGATGAAAGAAGACGTGTCGCAACTCTGCTCTGTGATCTCACGTTACAGCAGCTCACCCAGGCTCAGTCACCCGACAGAGCTGGACCAAAAACCAACCGCCTGCAGAACCTTTCTACTCTTGAATGCTCCTGGCCGTGCCCAGCGATCTGAGCCGATGAGCAGAGGCAGCAAGCGAGCAGGTCCTCACCCTGCTCTGTGCGCCAGGTAAGGGCACTGCAGCCGACTACAGACAAGCTGTCCACGCTCTTGGTTTTACTGTGGACAACAGGCACAAGACACTAAATCCAGCACAAGAATGGGCTTGATTAGCTACTGTCTGAGAGAGAAGAATCTGAACCTAGAAAGTGTAGACTTTAGAGGCTTAAAAATGGTAATTAAACACCTGTTACATAGCAAAGACTGCTCTGAATACTGATGTCACTCTTGTCAAACCTTAAGCCCATGGCTCTCAGCAGCTGTTGTTCATCACCTACTAGCTACATTTAGATACAAAGATTCAGTGAAATACTATGACAGTGTGAAAGAGAAAAAAATAAATCAGAATGTGCCAGCTGTAACGCCTTGCATCAGTTCCCTTCCCCTTTGTCAAAATGATCATCTGTTTTTAGCAAAATGCAGCCGGTCCCAGTGCCTGTAGTGCAAGGTTTAATACGAATGAAGTGTTGGTGGGCTAGTGATAGCATCTGCATCTCTTCCTGCAGGGAGCAACCCTCCCACGAGCCTGAGATTTGGATTTGGTAACCAGCTTGAGTGAATCCAGACTCACTTTGGATACGCTCTAGTACTGGCCAATGGGCAATTATTTGGTACAGTGCTACAGCAAGGAAGAAGCCAGATAATCAGAAATACTCGTAATGTTTCTGTTAGCAAGTACTGCCTATCAGATTAGCACAGTAATAATCAGCAGTAAGAAAGGACTCCCTGCTCTGTTACTTTTGTTCTTATTCAAGTGAGCCAGCTGAGTACCTGCCATTCAGACAGTAAGTTTCCTCTAGTGAGGCCAAAAGTGCTGTTGTTGGGTTGGCCAAGCTGCTTCTTGGGAATAAGGCTCAGAAGAACCCAAATTATCACTGGATTCTGATGCTTAAAACATTCTGTTTTGCTCTAGAGCTATTTCTCAGTGAGGCTTCCATTTCTGGATCAAAGTTGCCCCAAAGTCTCTGCTGTCCTAAAAGCCACTCATCCTGAAGTTGCTCCAAACCAGATGTTTACCCCACACTGAAACCAGAAGTAGCTGATCTAAACCTTACTTTTTAATTAGCCAGCCCACAAAAGTCTAGCTAAGAGGTTTCAGTGGCATCTCCATGGCTCTGAAACAAACACAACTTTATGCTTTACCCCTCCCCACAACTGAGGTGTTTGGAAAGTATCTGCTTCTGGTATGGAAAAACACTATTAAGGTCATCATCTTAGGCATACAGCTCTGGCTAAACTAGCTCCCCCTACAACCAAATCTGACTTCTGATTTTTAAACTACAAACCATAAAGTCCTGAAAAATCCAAGCCACTATATGCAGCTTTTGGACACTTTATACAACCAAAGATGAGACTTTGTGTACATTAACAGGCATTACTCAGTTTATGAATGGAAAAAAAAAGTAACAGAAATCACACTTTCACACAAAAAAGGAAGTTAAACCATCAATTAGTGAAAAATAGAATCTGTTAGGTCTGCCATCACAGCTAGATCTAGATGCATAGTGGGCACTGTTCATCACCAGTGACTCAGCCAGAACTGCCTGGGGGCAGGGACAGATCCGTTCAAGGCAGTCAGTCAAACGTACATTCCGTTTTCCAGCAGGTGCAATACATAATGTGCATTAAATAAAGATACATTTTTGTCTGAAAAAGGAATGGAAAGATCCTTCTGGATACTGTGAGAAGAGACAAGGAATAAATCCATATTGATTTCAGGATAACTTATTTTAAAACACTGAGAAATGATGCCACTTGTTTTACTTGCTGTAATAGCACTTTAAGGAACATAACTCACACTAAAACCATCTTGCTTAGGATTAGTTTTCTTTCCTGGAAGAAGCATCCTGTGCAGTGCCAGACAGCCCTGATGGTGTTATGCCGATGCTGCTAGAAGAATTAGTGCCATTAGAATTGTCAGTTGTCTTCCAGAGAGCAGTATTTATAAACAGATCTGTGCTGAGTGACAGCTTTTTCCCCCCTTGCTAGATGGAGTCCAAACATCGGGCTTCAAAATACCTTCCTGGCTGGATTTGAAGGTGTTAAGGATGGTCACGCTGTCCTCGTGCTTAATGACTGAATGCCTGCACTTTTGAGGATGGGATGAATGATAAATGAGGTTTCAGTGATGTGTGGAAGATACTGAAGATAGTTCCCCATTGGCAGTGAAGGTTCGCACTGCTGCAGATGATCAGGGCAGAGGGAGTACGGCACAGACAGAAGGTGAACAGAAATGTGAGAGGACAAAACCTTGCTCTGCTGCCCAGCTACTGAGTCAAAGATACCATCGTGGCCAAGTTCACAGTACCCGAGGTCTGGCTCGTGACTGTTTGAGCAGCACAAGGAGGTGCAAGGAGGGGAACCCCCCTGCTCACTGCTCCTACCCGCTTGTCCCAGCAGCTGCGAGGGGCCGGTGTCCCCCCCAAGGCCTCCTGCCCCCAGGGCCAAGCAGCAGCTGCAGCCTGCTTTGAAAGGCAGGTGAGAGGAGAAGCATCACTCTCAGATCAGAAATTCCTCCCAGTCCCTGGCTTGCCTCACACTGGTTATCTGCTCCACATCCAATGCAAAAGCAACTTTTGATACTGGCTTACCTCCTTCCTTCCTAACACGATCCACCTGCTGTTGCTTCATTCCTAGCTGCCTGTTGCACAAGAGCACATGGATTTGTCATACCCTGAGGTACTGTGCCATCCCTCACTCAGTGCAATTTCATGACCTTGGGCTGCAGCTCTGCTCCAGCTGAGCCCAAGTAGTCCTGCTCACGCTGGGACCATCACAGCCTTACAGGCTCTAATCTCGGCTCAGAGAGCACCTGCTAACCTTTCAGCTTCCCCAAAGTGAGGCAAGTCTAAGAGCAGCTTCATTTCCCAGCAGTTCTTAAGCTCTTCTATGACCACGCCTTCATTGCTGGGCTGGTTTTGTTTGTAAATACATTTCTCTCTCTTTAGCTCTAGGAATTCTTGTACAGCCTCAAGGAGACTAAGGTCTGCCCCTGCATTTTTGTCTCAGTGGAACTTTTTTTCATTTTTGCAGTGATCAGAAGGCATTCTTAATGTCTCAGAGAGCCCAGAGACAAAGAGGGATTAAATAATATCCCACACAAATTGAGTAGAACTCCTCACTGCAGAACACAGATATTATAAAAGTTTCCTAACTTCACTACTTCTTTTCCCTTTTGAAGCCAAACAACAGAAATAATTACTTAAATGATTCCTCTTAAAGGTGCACAACTGATTTACTTCTCAATTTTCATCCTTTTCTTGCCAGCAGATTCTGATTTCTGGTCTCAGAAGGGAATGAGTTCTTCTTATTTTAGGAATAATCTTTAAGTTGCAGATGTCAGATATAAAAGAATAAGAAAACCTTATTCCGTTCTCTAATGCTAGAGGCCTATCATAAATAATTCAATGCCCACAACCAAATTAAGGTACTTAATTCTTTAAATCACTTCCTTTTCGATTTTCCTCTGTGGAGATAGCTGCTAGTTTTATTTCTCTCTGTCTGCAGATAGATGAAAAAAAAAAAACAAACCAAAAACAACTTGATAATTTGCCTTAGGAACAAAAAAATTAGAATTCTAAATAAGTTTTGACGTGGCACATCTTCACTTGAAAGCAGCAACTTGGTGTTTTACATTTCAGGAGAGCTGGATGGAATAAAGTTAATTGATCTGAAAGGCCACTAAATGCATGAAAGGTTTTCATACAGAAGGAAGCAAGCTGTGTACAAAAATATATCTATCTATCTTACATTCCCTCTGCTCTCAGTTTTCTTCTTGTTTATTAAAAAAAAAAAAAAATGTGGTACATCTGAGAAGCACAACAGACAGGTACTTTTCAAAACCAGTCACTAACTTCCATCCTAAGCTTTTACCCTTCTGTGTCACTCCATAAAAATGGGAGGTTCACAACCATGTAGCAGTAATGGTATGAGACAGCAAGGAATTCCAGCTCCTGTTTTATTTAGGAGTGCTTTATGACATACCATACATTAGATACTGGAACTCTATTTTACACATCACTTTTGAGAAGAGTGCCTCCATTAACTATTAACCAGCACTTTATTAACCACTGAGTCTAGAAAGAGATAGGAAAATTTCCCTCTCTTCTTCTTGGCTATTTACAGTCCCACACATTCCCAGTTGAATATCGTGCACCAGCATAGTACAGGGTGTTCAGAGATCCCAGATCTTGCAACCACTATCCTGTGACTTCGCAGAAAAAGTTACTTCAAGAGCCAAACATAATCATTAGTTTACAGTCTGGAAGGCAAAAGTGTTTTAGGGCTCTAAAATGACACTATCATATCTGTGTTATGGCATATATGTCACGTATCTATCACATCTTGGGGAAATATTAAGATGGGATGAAGCTCTGGACTGCTGAAGAACACAAACTTGGTCTCAGTAGACATTTCCAAACCAGAACTTTAGTGAAAAGAGAACTCCACCCATAACTGAAGCTGGAATAATATCTAGCTTGTCAACAAAATTCTTATTTAACACAGAGAACATTAGCAAGAAATAAGCTGCTACAGAAGGGAACAAGTCCTCCTGCAGGAAAGCAGCAATGTTTGCCATCAACCAGGAGTCCAGAGTCACTGTGCAAGGGAGATCGTTGGCTCCTGGTTGGAAGAGATGAGTAAAGGAGGCACACTGAGTAGGGAGAAGCAACTTCATATACTACACCAGTTAATTCAAGGGGCCATGTTCATAATTATGGTACATGCAGTGAAAGACAGCTGATCTTGATACACTTTCTCTCCAAGCAACAAATGCTTACGGACTGCTGACAAAGAACAAGTGAAGACAACTTGAGAGCTCTCCATTTGAGCACAGAAAAAGAAAAAAAAAAAAAAAGGGAAATTGCACTTGTTGCAGCTGAGGTGCTACGGCCTAAACAATAAGATGTTGGACAGGAAGAAAAAGCCAGGAGTTCATAAAAGAAACAAAAAATGAGAGAGAAGAATGTTGTGTTATAATGTCCCAGTCTTCAGTGTCTCAGCTTTTGGTCATTTCCTTTCTGTTTTGATCTGTCAGACAGCTGTCCTCAGAAAGAACGAACAACTTCTATACCTCTGAAATATCTGAAATAGGCACTCACAGCTGTTACAGACAGGTGACAAGCAGAATCATTCCAGAAGTTATGTCTAGATTAGACACAGAAGGAATTTGCAAGACCGCTTTAAGAAGATAAGACACGTATGACCGTGGCCATCATTTGGACCTGTAAGTGTGTATTTGCTTGTGTTGCTGCAGTTCAGAGACAACAAAGTGTCTGTGTGTGTGTGTTTTCTTTATGCTCCATGGGCTTGGGTTTGTGTTAGTGACAGAAGAAGAACCCTCCTCCCCCCACACCTTCCTGTGCCTCACCTCAGTTTTGCCAAGAGCCAGAAGAACAACACTGTGGTCTGCAGCTTCTAGGACAAGTCTACTTTCTTGAAAAGCATAAGAGCAAAAGGCTTCCAAGCACTAATAAATGAGCTATCTCTAGATCATACGTGAGAAATCTGTCAGTTGTGCCACTATCATCTGTGGGTGAGCAGAGCTGGGAATTCAATTTCTGCAAAGAGAAAGAAACATGGTCTAGTGCTACACTGACACATTTAAAAACTAAGCCGGCAGAGATCCGCTTTTGCCTCAGGTCCCAGGGAAAGCCCGAAGGAGAACAAGGTGTGACCGTGTGCACCTGATGCAAGTGAGAAACTGCAACCATTTGGGTGTTGAGGACGTGTTGTAATAGGGCTGGAGGTGAACCAGATTTGGCATACATACAGAATAAGCTCTGCCTGGCCCGGAGGTAGAGCTAAGCAAGCCAAGTGCTTCTGGAGTCTCAGCGTACCATGACAGCACTTCCTTCACTATAGAAAAGAAATCATCTACAGCAGAGTCTTTGCAGCAGTGTACTGAGCTGTGCAATACCAAAGGAGCTCCCTTCCTCAACTTTTCAGAGGTCGCCCCCTCAGCTGTGTCACGGAGGGTCCCACCACAGACCACACTGTCGGCCTTACTCCTGCTCAAGTGCCAGACCCGTCCAGGACCCGTGTTCCACAGAAGCGCAAGAAAGGACTCAGGAGGAGCCAGGTGGGGGAGGAGCTGTTCCAACTGAGCAGTGCGAGGCAAGCAGCAGGCACTGGATCTCAACAAATATGGCTTCTGGGAGCTACAATCAGGAACTCCAGCTGGGCCATTTGCTTAGGCTTCCTGCCAAAAGTTTTATAAAAAGAACAGTAAAGAATGTGCAATAGCTTTAAATATGAATTTCAAATACAGTGCAGCCAAGATCCACATTTGCTGAGGCTTCCATCCCTCAGCTTTTCTCTAAGGCTCAGCAAGGAATGCAAGGAGTTTCTCCTGCTGATCTAATTTTATCCTCTCAGAGATATATCCACCAGCATGAAGGAATGAATTACAGCCAGTGCAATTTCCTAATTACTTCCAGCTCTCAAAGAGACACCCAGAAGATACTCAGGAAGCGAGCAGAATGTAGCAAAGCTGATAAACTAGCCATTCATTTGTGTGTGGCTACACATGGAGCTCTTGTGGTAATTTACTAATGGGTGATCCCAGTCTTTGAACTGATGCATGTCTGAAATCATAGACCTTCTACACAAGTGACTGCTGCTTCTGAGGACACCCATGCGAGGTAGGGTACTGCAGCTAGAAATGAGTTAGAACAATCACAGTCTTCTGATCCAATTAACACGACAGGCTCCGTCTCCTCCTGTCCTCTCCTCTCTATGAGCAACTCAGAGACTAGTAAAAAATGTGGAATCTGAGTTGTTTTTTTTTTTTTGTCTTGGTTTGAATCCCAATTTTAAATGGCAGTTTGTATCCAGGACACACACCACCTCTGGTAATACCACGAGTGCTAAAAACCTCCACAATATTCAGTGTACACACCACCTCTAGTGACACCACAACTGCTAAAATCAAAACACTCCCACACACACACACGCAACCCCCCTGACTAAACTGCAACACTGAAGTGACAGGATTTAGAAGTCTGACACAAATCCATGTCCCACCACTAGACAAGGCTCCTCACTTGCCTTTTAATAACCAGGCATTATATGAACCTTCAACTAGCAGGATGGGCTTGTCATCAGGGTTATCAGGGCTCTGCAGGGTCTTCCTTGCAGTAGGGCAGGTCTCTTGCTGAGTATTCAGAGTGCTGGTCTTAAGAAGCTGGAGGCAGTCCTGCAAGACACTGAACATCTGCACATACTTATTTTAATGGCTCAAATTCTACTCTAGTCTCAAGATGCTGCTGCTTCACAGACATGCTAGAAAAGGTCAAGGTCAAGATGTAACAGTTTAACAATGAGGATGCAAACAGAGGGCTTGGGAGGGCCAAAACCTTCTTATACGCAAAGGTCACCAAGATTCATCTCCCAGAGAAATTTAAAAGTACTCCAGTCTCTCATGGGACACACTGTCATTCTGAGCCTCATGACCATGCACTTATGAGCAGCTCACGACACTGACAGTGCGTGAGGCAGCTAGCAAAAGAGCTGTTTTGATACACCAAGAGAAAAAAATCCATCAAGACAACCTGAGATTTCTCTGAACTCAGTGGTTTATTGCTTCATGATTATTAGTTACACTTTGACACAATGTACTTTGGAATAAATTTGTACCTATTACAATAATTTAAAAATCTTAGTATTTTACAGCTCATATAACTGGCACTATAGAGAAAATCCAGAGATCTGTCATTTTGACCCAAGATTAAAAGAAAGATAAAATATTTACACCCTTTATTGTTGGCAGGTAAACTTTCATTGTGGAAGGCCCTTAAAAATAGTGAACAGAAACTATCAACCTACATGTTCCCCAAAAATATATTAAAAACAGTATCACTTAAATCAATCCCTTCTTCACACCAGTCTTTTTGCTCTGATACTTCTAGTACCCAAGTGCACAGTAACTCCCTCATCAATTTTTAAGGAAAAAAAGTAACACAATCAAGTCTATACTGACTACTTTGGGTGACAAGAGGAGAGACTCCCACACACCATCCTCAGCACCCACGCAAACAGCATTTGCATCAAAAGTGACACTGCCTCAGGATTTAGCACATCCCAAGAGGTTCATAAATACTAAAGGGTTTGTTTTTTTTCTAAAGGCAGAATTATTTTGAATAAATAAATGACAGCTGTAATAGCTGCATTTGCTTTGGTGACCAGTTACATATATGCAGCATAAGTTATCATCATAAGACAAGTGATGAGATAGCATAAGTGAAGTCCCTGAGGATCAGCATCTCTGTGTTCAACACGTGTGTAGACAGCCTGGAGAACAATCAGTCCCAAGGCATCTGCTTTTTAATCTCCGATCACAGCTGCAGACCACACCATGAATTATTTCTGTACCTCTTCTGTAGGCAGAAATATGTAAATAAAATGGAATACTTAGGAGGTGGCGGTGGGGAGTTGGTTCTAAACCTGGACCAAGTGCTCCACCTTGTGTTAGTCCTTGGCATTCAAAGCGAACCTCTCGATGCCTGCTCGGTAACTGCAGCTCCAGCAGAATAGCTTAGGGTTCCTTCTGCCTGTGAGCAAGTGTTGTCCATGCTGCCATACGACTGCTGCTCCTTCTGGGCAAGCATCGTCCTCTCTGTGGAATCAGGATGCAGAACTCGGGGGACGTACATCTGGAATCACAAGTGTTAAGGATTTTACTAGTCAAAGTATATCCTGGGTGAATTACCTCAACATTCATTATTTTCCCCTTGCCACTCTTCCTTTCATCTGTTTCCCATTCTTCACCGTACCATCCAAGGCCTTTCGCACCCTAACGTGGGCTTCCTGGTGCAACACTCACCTGTGCTTGCAGACTGTGGCACAAAGGCCTCTATTTCTACCTCAGTCCCACATCCTTTTCATTGACATGGCAGGTCACTGCTATACGTCACCCTGCTATACGTGTCACAGCTTTTGAAGTCATGAAGCAGCAGGAACTGCCTGCATTGGCAGCTGTCCAGATGTGGGAATCTGACTGGTGTGAGGCCCAGAACAGAGCATACAGAACTGCTGGAAGGAGTGTGTCTCAGCTACTCCTACAGACAGCCAAAGGTACTTCTGGTACACCACCCGGGAACAGTCAAGGAGCCCAGCTGCAGAACTCTGTGGTCCCACGTGCCTATGGGAAGTCCCACATGCCTATGGGAATTCCCATAGTCCATTCAGACTAAAGTGTCCTACACAAGGTCTTTGATAACCAGGATGAGAAATTAAGTTTTTCTAGGAAACTTAAAGAATATTAGTAACTCTTAACTTCTTACAGAAGATGTTGGGATGGTTGGTACGTCTGTGTCGTTTCCTCTTTCGCTTTGCGTGTCTTCTATCTGTATCCAGTAACGTGTGGGGGAAGGAAGAGAGACAATATCACATTGGTACATCAAAACCATGTACAGAGATCATATGTGCTCAAAAAACTGCACAGACATATCTCTGCAGTACTGGTACTTTATCCTCCAATCCTCTTGAATGCTTCTTCCATACTGCTCTTTCCTCTCAAATCCAGCTCCTGCTAATGCCAAGAGACTTTCCACTGTGCCAAGCAGCCCACCTCTACCACCAGCCTGCCCTAGCCAAGACTCTCTGTGGACAGACCCTGCTAGTGAGATGGCACAAACCACCCAGCAGGAATAGCTGGTGCTGTGTCAAGCACATAGGTAGGTGCTGAAAGGTTTTTAGGTATCCATCACTTACCTTGTAATTCAGTGGGCTCAGGTACTTGAAACAGCCAAAACAAGTATAAGCCAAGCAAATAACAATTGTGACGTTGACAACTAGGAAGGTAAACATGGTTGTAGGTGCTTTGAAGCCTAGAAAAATATCCAGAGAATACAATATAAAAATACATAGTAGGAAGACAAATCAACCAGCCTCTACCTTCCCCATTTTCAGAAGCTTTTTTTTTTTTCCCCCCAAAGCTCCTTGACTGGTAAAACTGCTGAACAAGCTGTTTTCCCAGCCTCCTTAAAGGAGGCTGCAATACTTGAATGATAAACAAGACTCAGAGTGGTTCTTCTCCCTCAACACTTTCATTGATGATCTGTGAAATTTAGTAGATAGAGTCCATTTGTTAAATATGATGATGGCACCAAACTGGATGGCTTACACACAACCCAAAGGGAAAGTAAAATATTTTTTTTAAATTATCTTGGTAGATTAGATGGCCCCACCCTCCTTCAAGGAAAAAAAAACCCTGACCAAAAATGAACAGTAAGATGAAATTGTATGTATGTAGAAAATTGTAAATAACTACAATTTGGAAGGACAAATGAAACACAGATATAAGGGATCACAAGGCTGTAACACTCCAGAATATAACTGATTATTACAAGCTGGAAAGCAGCAAATAGTGTGATGCTATCACGTAACATAGGAAGGGGGGGGGAAAAAAAAAAAAGTCTTTAGTACCTATACAAAATAAATTTGTGCTACTGAGCCTTCAACTTGAGCTGCCGTGTCTGTGTAGGACACCACGATAAACTATGGACAGAAATGGGAGGAACCCAAGGAAAAGGAACAAGAGAAGAAAGTGAGTAAACATGAACAAAGCTGAATAGTAAAGGTGGGTCAGGGAGAGAGGGAATACTCCAGGAAAGGAGATGGTAACAGCCTCTAGTATGGAAAAAGTTATAACAATTATATTGACTTATTATCCAGGTCCACTGGGGAAATATTCTGAAGAAATTAATCTCATTTTGCAGCAAAGATGACTTGAATAGGATAGTAGGGAAAAAAAAAAAAAAAAAAACCAAACAAAACCACCAACCAAATGCTTTTAAAACCTAGTTGTTTCCAAGCTTTTTTAGTCAAAAAAGGCGATGTCCAACCTCAAATACTTTTAGTGGTAATCTCAGCACATGCAGTGGCTCAGAACAAACAAGTTTAACTTTTTAGCAGTTTGTAAGCACCCTGTGCAGGTCTGTTCACAAGGGGGGAAAAAAAGCCACACACATGCAAAAAAACAAAACCAAAAAACCCATGAACAGGTCATTATTCAAACCAAAAAGGGTAGTGAGAAAAATCTTGCTTATGGGTATGTCTTTCTGAAGAAGGTGCTTTTGCAAGTGTAGGTTACATCAGTATTTGTTATCGGTGAAGGAACATCTCCACCAAAACCAACGTATGGTGTGAGCCACAAGAAACTTCTCAAAGATCAGTTTTCACTGCACTGTGTCCTCACCACTCCTCCCTGCCAACAGCTCTAGAGAACATGGGACTGAAGCGACTGCCCCGGGAGACAGGGGCTGAACTGCAGGGAGCACCCTCATCTCCTCCAGTGGGAGGGGCCCCGTGCTGCTTCAGGTGTGTGATGGGTGGATGGAAGGAGAGCTGGAGAAGACAGTGACTGAGGAGGAAACAGATGGCACTAGTACAGCCTATCACCTTCAGTATGCAGTCAAGTGATACGTGATCCATGACAGAAGTCTTTCCAGCCACACATTAATATAATGAGTAAGAAAATGGAGTATTATCACTGTACTCTGCAACCAGACTGAAATATCCAAACCAGACAAACATACAAATGGACAACTAAGCTATCAAGCTTTACACACCATAAACTGACTTATTTTACAGACACACAAGAGGAGCACTATTCCCCTCCATCCTTCTCTTTGGCACAAGAAGCAACAATGAGATCAATGGCAATTAAATCAAAATCTCAGGTTCCTACCTCTCAGACTTGTACCACTTGGTCAGACTGACCTGTGCACTGACAACTCACTGAACAACATCCTGTAAATTATACCAGCCAAGCCACGCATGGTAATCCAGCCTGTATTGGCCATGACAAACGAGGGTTTTACCACAGATGCAGACGCAGAAAATGCTATTATAAAGATTCAATTTTCACTACACCACAATTTCCCTCATAACAATTGAAGAGGCACATCAACTGCTGGGGTTTGGAGTTGATTTTTCTAAAGCGTGCTCTAGGATTTCTGCTGTTGTTTTAGAGGACATCGATTTGTTGGTCTTCCTGGTCGCAAAGACAGCTTCAAGACAAGGGGAAAAACAAGCTCTCAAACACAGAGGGACATGTGCTCAAATCCAAGGACAGCCTGAAGCAATCGTTCCAAGTACCTCTGACATCCACAGGGAGCCTTCTCTGAAGGTAGGTGACAGTCTGCCAATGGTGTCTTTTTCTTTACTATTGGTACACTAGCAAAACACAGTGTGAGCACAGCCACTTGTCACCAGGGCGGTGGAAGCAGAGAAGAGGGCAATGGCCTCCTTCCCAAGAAGGGAAGCTCAGCTCCTTCCAGCATCACCAGCACCCCTTTCCCACACCAAATGCTTCCTCCCACATCACGGATAAAAACCCGTAAGCTCTCGCCCACCTTTTCTCACGTCAAAGCTGTCAGCACACCACAACCAGTGCTACCAACACTAACTATCTCCAAAATACAGAACATCCCTTGTCTTAAAATCAGTTACACAACAAAACATGAGGTTCTAAACTACGATATGGAGAGGACAGTCACCATCTCCCTGCAGTCCTTCATGTAAAAAGTTTGAAGATGATGTACAACACAGCTCTTAGTAGCACTGGCCAACATTTTAACATTTTAAGTGTTTCCTAAATGACAGCTGTACAACAGAGGCAGCAGCCAACTCACCCAGGCAAATGAAACTTATGCACGGACTACACACAGACAGGTAGTGAAGCCAGGGAATGTCTTACTAGAAAGAGCTAATTCTGAATAGATTTGTTTTATTTCATGATTTTTACTGTCGCTCCATAGCCCAACTGGCCAACTCAAACTCTACAGATTCAGGGAGCATGTGATCACCTGTAAAATGAAGAAATATGAAGCTCCATGCCAACAGCTTTAAGTTAACATATCAGCCACCTCCATCTGAGTATCTTGTGTAAGCTGCACAGGTTGTATAATTCAGTGCCACAGGCAAGCATTGTGATTCCTCGCTTATGGAAGGAAAAAGAAAAGCCCACGAAGCCTATGAAACTTCACATGCAATTTAGGCAAGTTGGCAAGAGAGCTGGGAGGAGGTAGAGAAAGGTAACACTTACCTAGCCGCAAAAATGAGAAAAAATAGAGCCAGAAAAGGCAGAGAATTGGAGCTGCGAGGGCCTGATTCACAGCTGCAAAGTGCATCTTCTTCTCCAGCTTGGCAGGGAGATAGGCATAGTAAAGGTTGTAACGGTCAACCATGTGCTTCAGGAGTATGTATATCAAACCTGGCAGGGAAAAAAGGGAGAGCCAAGGAGAGGTAGCTGAGACTTAATACAAAGTATCAATTCTGTGAGGAGATCTACACTAACCAAGTGAAAAATCTGGTTACCATTGGTGGGTACAGCTCAAATATGAATGGGCAACAGCTGTATAACAGCAGCCGGCTCCTGAGGTTGTTGCATCCCCCAGCCCAAGATCCCCAAGATCTCCCCATCCCTCCACCTCTCCACACACTTCTGTGGCACCACCACTCATGCTCCCAGAGAGAACCCAGGGCTCCTTCTGAAAGGCTGGCACAAGGCCAAGCCTGTAGGGAAGACTTGGTAACTCCTCCACTACTGTACTGGTAATGAAGACAGGCCCAACAGTGGCTTAACACCTCCCCCTCAGCCTTCAACAGATTCATGGCTGGATTTCAAGTAATTTCTAATCCCCCCAAAAAGCTAGTTACTCTGTGACAACGTTGGACTGCAACAGCTCAGGTGTGCAGCAGCACATTCACATATTTACAACTGCACGGAAGGTGAAATGTAAATAAACACCAAGTATGTTGTTACAAAAAAACTGGCTACTTTCTGCCAGTAAGAAGGTTGTTGATTAAAAGCAGTTCTGAAAAATAACTAATTTAGCTAATCATGGTGTATCTAGCTCTTCTGTATTAGAAAAGGAAAACATCAACTATATAAAGTGACTTAATATTACTTATGCCTGATAAACAGGTTTCCAGAATGGAAATATATGTAGCTGCTGAAAAGATTCTTTATACACAACTCTTATGACAGTCCAGAATCTCTGGGAATGAAAGCTGCAGTAAAATAAGGTGTAGATCGTGTCGCAGTCACTAAAGATGGACAACTGCCCATGACTTTTAGACAGACTGCTAAGTTTCTTGCCCATCCATCCAGGAGTTAACAGCTGGTACAGGAGAAAGAAAGTAGGCAAAGCCAGAGATATAGACAACTTAAGGCAAAACGTGAAGTTTTATATATGGGATAGAGATAAACCAACTGAGTAAGAGAAACAGCCTAGAAAAAGGAGATCTATGACTCAAAGATCTGGAGACCTGCTCAGGATCCTGTAGGACTGCAGCTCCATCTACACCACAGGGCAGGTGTGCTCCACCCAGGTGCCCTGAATTCCTGGTTAACTGGAGCCAGCGAGTCTCCCAGAGTATGCAGCATTTCTTCTTCTGTTCACAGGGCAGCCATGGTGTTCCCCCAGACCACCTCCCAGCAACGCAGCCAGCACACTTAGGTCACACCCCTGGGGTCAGGACCATGGGGCATACAGCTGTCCATGGCACAGTGATGGCCACAGCCCCTTTCTCATTCAGGATGTGGAATTTTAGAGAAATGGTTTGCAATGCAGAAGGGCTGCTGCAGTGAAAAGGACAGGGAGTTTTCCAGTCTCTTGCTACTGGATCACCACACTTATTTTTGTGCTTCATTTCACATGCGGTCAGTCAAACTTTAGGGCAAAAATTATTTCAAATTTGCCTGAAGGATTTTGGGATCAAAATGTCTCAAGTTTGGCTGCTTAAGGTGGACCTCCAGGCAGGGTACCCTCTGCAGCTTGCTTCTGCCAGACCTTAAGCACCCAGAGATAAAAATAATCCCCTCATCCCCAAAACCTACCTGAACTCCTACACTTCACTATTAAAAAAACACCACCAGGGCTAATACACTAAAACTTGATAAATAAAATAGGCATCTAATAGACATTAAATATACTTTCAACTCCTAAAGACAGTACAAGAACTAAGTAATTCACCACCTTCTGCCCTGTTTTTCTACAGGAAAGGAAGAAAACTTCAGTTCAAAGTCCTAAAGATTACCAGCACCTGCAGGGGCATAAAAAAGCAGAACTAGGCCTTCTAAACCTCCCACAGTGTCCACAGCTCACTGGAAAACTTACCGAACGGGACAATGATGGGACAGGTAATGCTATAGGCCATGATGACAGTGAAGACACACAACATCCAGGCATACATTGCTCCAAATTCATATTCAAATGCTTGTTGCTAGGAACAAAAACAAAACACCCAAAACTCGCATGTCATCTATCAATGTCAGGAGTTAAGAATAGACTTGCTAAAGCAACAATACACCATCCCTTATTTCTTCCCTATAAGTCAGTTATTTCCCTAAGAGGCATAAATGATGCAATTAAATGAAGTATTATGGTTTTTAAACATAATGCTTACAGAAAGTATGCTGCTTCTTTCATAGCCTTGGAGTAATCCTGCTGGGAATTTGCTTTCATCTACAAGAAGCAACTGAAAACCACAAGGCAGAAAATAATTGTGCCAAACTTGTAACCTTCACCTTATTGCAGATTCCATTGAATCTGTACTGTTCCTTGTGGTGTCTCTGAAAGTGGGGAAAGCTCAAGATACGAAAGCTTTGGCGTGGTTGGTATTCCCACTTTTCCTCTTGGGATGAGGAAATCAATATATATAATTTCAATCAGAGCAAGGGGTAATATGCAACAGTGAAGAGAAGTGAATATTTAGAAGAACCTCTTTTTTTAAATATGGAACTTGCCCACCCATAAAAAAAGAAAAAAAAAAAAAAGAAGAAAAAGAACAGGGGCAGCTGGATACAGGCTTAAGTTCCTATTGCAACACCTGGAATTTCAAGTTGCAATACAGCATATCATCTAGAAGTGAAAGTCCTCCACTTAAAAGGGAGTATAGAAAGTATGTATTTTGCTAGGTGTATGTTCAGTTTAAATTCTACACACTTGCAGGCTGACAGAAGAAACTAACTATCGATGGGTCTGAATCTGAAAAAAAAAAAAGTTTAGACTATATAAGACAAAATCAGAATTATCATACAAAACCAAATTATAAAACTGACTTGGAGCTATGAAAAGAATACTACCTGAAGTTCAGAGCTTGGGTTCTGATTTTTGACCATCTCTGACTTGAATAAATACTTCCCTGTTATCTGTGCTGCAAATGAAGGCAACATGAACCTGTCACAGATGAGCAAAACAAAGGCCAAAAAAATGACAGGGGATGACAGTTGAAGGTAATGGAGGCTCCCACTGTTTCTTGTAAGGATCAGTCATTTAATCTCCTCCTGCTAAGGCAGGACTCAAATACCTGCTTGATGTTTTTCCTTTCTGCTGTGGACTTGGCCATGATCATGCGTATGGTGTAGAGGAGGAGGCCGGGCAGGCGCAGCAGCTCCATCCCGTTGCCGACGAAGGCGGAAGCGATCACGTAGTTGACAAAGAAGGCTCCCTGGTCAGGCAGGAAGACACACCTGCGAGGAAGGACACCAGACAGTGGCTGGAAACCGGACAAACACACACAGCGTGTAAACGGCGGATCACTAATCAACTTTGGAAATCTCTCATGATAAGGATAAGCACTGGACGCTGTAAGAAGTGGCTAGAAGACTTCAGATAATCTTCCTGGAAAACAGAACTACCTAGCTG
>NW_008623486.1:0-20829 GCF_000691845.1 Merops nubicus | reverse complement strand
GGTATGCTGCCAGAGACTGGCAGAGCTGCAGTTTGGGTGGGGAATAAACTGTCCACAGAAAGATGCAACAGTCTGATGGGTGGCTGACAGCAGACAAGAGCATCATTTGATGTCTGCAACAGCAGCCTGAGACATGAGATAAGCCTGTAATAAAGTAATTCTCTCGCCTGGCTTAATAACTCCTAAACTGTCATCTTGTTACCAATTTTGAAACAGCATTTGGAAAACTACCTATGTCCCAATCATTGCATTCTACTTTCCCCCTCCAGCCACAGTCACAAGAGCTTATAATAACCAATATCTGCAAATTTGTAATGTTGGTGCAAAAATGTTCATTTTTCTTAAAATCAAGAGTCAATGGATTTCAGAAAGAGAATGGCTGTAGCTATTTGGCCTCACTGTAGTCATTGAGAAGATCCCCTGTCCATGACATGCAAAAATCCTCAGTATATTTTCTGGTTCCCTCTCGCCTGAATCATATCATCCTCTCCCTTCTCATCACCTGCAAAATTTTTAAAGTTTTAGGAAAATAACTGTTTCTTTATTGAGCGCTTGCATATATTAGATAGAAGGAAAAAAGTATGGATTTCTTCACAGCAAAACCACTTGTATTCAGAAGCTCAACACCATCCCACAGGGTCCCATCCCCAAGCAAATTTTAATAAACACTAACCAAGGTCAGTCAACAATAAAAAAAAAAAAAAGTTATTCCTAAGTATTCTTTTAGCAGAGAGTTGCTAATACTTACTCCAGCCTAACTGCAGAGTCAGACGATTCTCTGTCAAACAGCCAACGGAAGAAAAAGTCAAGGCTGAAAGAAAGATGGTTAATGTAATTCAGTCTCCAACAGCTTAGTACCATGTAAAATTACTCCTCTTTAAGTACTTCAGATCAGGACAGTAGACAGAGAGAATTCAATCGATCAATCCTGAACAGTGCTTTAGCTTTATCACAGTGACTGAAACAGATAAAAAAAAAAACAAACGAATGTCTAATCCATGCTAAAGTTTTAATAATTCAGTTTTAGCAGTTCCTGTATAGACAGGACAAATACATGTTACCCAGCTAGCCAGGAAAGCAGTCAAATATGGTAAAGATGGAAATAAAAGGACATCTGTAACTCAAGTGTAAGTAGTCAGGAAACTGGGTCCTCAGCTATGATAGGGAGCATGGGCAACTTCCAATCAGTCATTGATCTTACAGAGTCTTAAATTTCTTTGCTAAAAGAAAAGTCAGTCTTCGGAAATTTTCAGGGCTATGAGGTCCTCAGATGAAAGATGAATATTGAAATCTAATGTGCAATGGCAACAGAATCTTACACAGTGGAGGGAGTAGGGGTACATCAGCCACACCTCAACTAGCAACCAGAAGTCAGTCATCTCATATGATAAAAATACTCAAACATTGCTTCATTAGAAGCAATGAGTAATTAGTCTTTACCTGGTCAGACCAAGGGAGGGCAGAATCAATACCATGAAGATCAAAAATATGTAGACTTTATGCATCATTATTCTGTTCTCTGCAGATCTACCAAGATAAAAAGTTACCAAGTAAGAAACTCATATGAAAGACTTCCATGCATGAAGGACCTTGCCCAGAAAAGGTCAGCACCCAACACACTTCCAGCCTCCCCTACCATATCATATTGCTACAAGACACTCACAAAATAAACACTTTGAGACATTCACTAATTTGAGCCAAGCAGGCTCTCAGTACCTTCTTGGGCACAGAAAAGGTTTCTGAACATTAATCCAGACTCTGGATTAGCATCACTACAGGTATGCACCACCAGCAAGGGGATGTGTGACAATCACAGCTGGTCTCTCATCCAGTGATACTCACATCTCACAACAGCTTGTAAACAAACAGCTCTTCAAGCTTTCTGCCAAGAGGCATCAGGCAGTCCATAAAGGGCACCACTGCCAAGAAACCAGACACTCGGACAGGCTACTTGACTCTTCTTGCCAAGTGTCAAGTCTTTGGGAAGAACATGACTCTACTAATGCTATACCCCTGCTACAGTAGCAGGAACATCTATCTAGTGACACACTGTTGCCAGAAAAGCGCAGTGACTGCTATAAACAATTCAGGCTGTTAAAGGTGGTATCTGATAGGGCATTAAAGCCACAGAGGTTTTATTATAGGATCATGTAGCCCTTGGGCACTGTGGGACATATCAGTATAACTATAGCAAGGCTTGAAATCAGATCTGTGATCACTAGTGACTTTAAAGTACTTCAGCTGATTCAAGTTCATGTGCCCAGTGCAATTATGAAAAGCATACAGCTTTGAAGAATAAACAGTAGATTTATAAGTGGACATGATCACTTATAAGGGAATGGTCCAAAAAATTAAAAAGTCAAAAAAATTTTACCTTAGAATACAAAACCAACAAAAATATGAATGCCCTTTTTTTTTTAAAGAGCATGCCAGCAGTTAGGGCACCTTCTGGGGTTCTATTGTTCTCAGCCTGAAGGGGAACCAAAGTCCCAGCTCCTATCTTCCCAGAGACTGAGCTAGTTATGAGATCAGGGGCACTTCCCATGCTCCTGTTGAAGCTACACCCCCTGAGCCTGCTTATGTATTTTTTCTGATTAAACACAGAGATGCAGGGTGAGATTGCACTTGCTGTGTTGATTACAAATTACTTAAACCCCAAAGCACTGGTTATCATGTTAGAAAGAGATGAGAACGTGACACTCCCTGCTACAAGAGGTCTGTGGATTTAAGAGCTCCATGAAAGGTAAGTACTTTCTCCATTTATTTTATTCAGCTGATAAGGCCAAACCAGAGGAAAATCTTGCTTACTTTGTCCAGTGGGACTCCAGCAAAGTTGAGTAATAGACAATTGTTGGGAGCAAAGCTGAGAAGGACCAGAGTAAGAGCGTTGGGAAAAACTGACTGACGATGGGATTCTAGTAGGAGGAGAAAAAAAGTAAATAAGAGTAAGCACTAAAATAATTTCAATGCAGCTGTGGTAAAACAGAAGCTGCAATGCTTTGCTTTTTTTAAATTACAGCAGGTGGAGATTATATTCAGATACAGTCTTAAAAGGAGTGAGTGATCAGCACTGGTGTGCAAGACAAAAAACAAGAGCAGAATTGGAAATTAAATTCCATGAAAGTGAAGTCTCACAAGCAGTTTTCATGTAGTTTACACTAGCTTGAGGCAATATTTAAAATTAATAGTTTGCAAGAGACTTCAGCTGCAGTCAAACTAGGACCAGGCACATATGCCAACCTGTTTTCAATCCAGTAAGCAAAATAAAACTATGGCATTTTACTTCAGAGTTTAAAAATCTGAACTCCCCCTTCTCACCACAAAAATTAAAGTCCAACTTGAAATTCCATTTTGGCAAAGGTTTTTGATTACAAAATTTAGAATTATGTCAATTTGAAATGCAAATTTTTATTATTATGAATGTCTTATTATATGTAGTAAAAGGTTTCAGATGAAATTACTTCAGCCTACTATCAAAGAACAGAAGAGGAAAAAGGACTAAAGACCTGATTTTGGATGTATGCTTTTTAATCAGCAGTTATGTAAAACAACCCTGAGTTTTTCACCTAGATTTAGTTTATGGACACTGTCTCACTGAGTTACTACTGTCTTACTATACATCTATCAGTTTATATTTTGATCTGCTACACAGTTGTATCCAAATGTATGGTGATACTCACATTAAGGTAGTGAATAGGTTTAGTGACATTGAACTTGTCCATGGTTGAGATGATTATGGAAGGAGTAGTAAGAAAAAACAGCACAATAAAAAGAAGCAAATTAATGCAAGCCCATCTAAACCACCATTTCAGTCCACCCACTGAAAGATTTTTCCTGGAAAAAAAAAGTATATAAAACCAATCAGTAACCATTTGCAGTTAAAAAAGCATATATATACACACACACACACACACACAATGTCAAGTAACAGCTGGCACTTTTTCTAAATTGAGATTTCATAGTCCTAAGTACTACAGAGGTTCCACTTGCTGTTAGAAATAAAGAAAACTGTGCAACCTTTCTTGAATTGCAACTTAAACTGTTGCAGAACTTATTTAGTCTTTCATAAAACAAACACAATGTCTAACATAGTTAAGGTTTAGGATGAATGCTTCCACTAATAATAATACTGAAGCACTAAAACAAAGTTAGAACAGAAGAGACAGATAGAAGAAGACACAGAATTTCCACAAGGAGAACACACATCAGTGACAGAATCTACCAAGAAACCGTGATTTGAAAAAAAATAAATAAATAAATAAATAAATTTGAACCCCTCCAGGGATGGTGACTCCACCACCCCCCTGGGCAGCCTGGTCCAATGTCTCATCACTCTTGCAGGAAAGAAATTCTTCCTAATATCCAACTGAAACCTCCTCTGGTGCAACTTCAGCCCATTTCCTCTTGTCCTATCGCTTGTTCCTTGGGACACCAATCCCCACCTCACTACAACCTCCTGTCAGGGAGTTGTGGGGAGCAAGGTGGTCTCCCCTCAGCCTCCTCTTCTACATTAACTCAAAAAATGGAAACACTGACATGCAGACATTAATAAGATGGGGGGGGTAATTTTTTTTTTTTTTTTTTAGTTAACAGGAACTGCAGGTACCGAAACTTTGGAGTGGCAAAACTCCAGTCCGCTTCTGAGAGGCCTCCCCAAGGTCACCACAGAACACCAGTAATGGAAATAAAGATGCAAATCAGCCACATCCAAATGCTACATAAATTCTTAGTTTAGGGTCAAAAAATGCACTCAGCCCCCTTCTCCTGTCCCCATTCTAAATCCACATCATCATAAATCAATGGGTGTAAGGCAGGAATCTTACCAACAAATATTCTCAGGATAAGGAGCATATGCCACCTCCCAGTTGGCCACACAGAGCTCCCTGCTGTAGGACGAGGGCTGGGGCTCTCCCTTACACTTAATACTCTGGCATTTGCAGGCATTGAAGTCCTTGAGGATACTGCAAGGAAGAAAAAGAAGAGGAGGGTTTTCCCCAAATTTTTATATCTGACAATGTTACTTATGTAATGAGAAAGACTGGGAATAGTGATAAAAGGTGGGGGTTTTTTGCTTTTAATAGCCAGAGATCAAGATAGTACTTGGACAACAAAGTAACATTAGATTATGCACGTAATGACCATCATATAAACAGTTACTGCCCCAGGTCTTTGAGACCTGACAAAGCTGAAAAAAAAAAACAGTCTTGGTTTCAAGTGTTCAGTGCTTCTACTATCACAAACAGTAGTAGTGACTCATATTAAAAATAAAAAAAAATAATAAAAAAAAAATTTCAAAGCCTGAGAGCACTGGCAAAAATAAAGACAGCCAGTTCCCCAAACACCTCTTTAGGTGATTATACCTGTTTTCAAATCAAAGCAGACTGAAGGATTAGTCGGCACTCTCCTTTCATCACACCAGTATCAAAACAAGCCAATTTTGCCTTCAGTGGCAATTCTCAGATAATTTTTTATCATGCTGTTATTCTCACAATTCAAAATATCTCCCTCTTTCACCTACTCCTAAAATAATCATAATACTAAATTTTATCTTATAATGTTGTGATCTGACTGACAAACAATGTATCTAAACATTTAAACATTCCTAGAATAAATGCTTTCAAAGATTTCTCAAAACAGCAAGGGAAGTGCTAGGCATATATTCAGAGACTGCACAACTGTGTGTATGCTTACTTGAAACAAAAATTTCACTCCAAGGAAGCTCTATCACACTAGCATGGAAATAGTATCTATTATATTTGAAAGGGTAGGCTCTGAAATTCCTGAACATGCTCATTACTCAGTTGTGCTTTTAACAAAGAAAACAGAACCACACACACAAGCACCAAACAAAAATAACCCCCAAGCCCCTGATCTTTGTCTTACCAGCATCCAAGTAGTGATGTCAAATTGCCAGCATCTTGCAAGTATTTTAAAAAGTTAATTACATTTTAACAGTTTATTTTTAAAAATACATAAAGAGCAAGCTTTAGCACTACCAGGCACACCACCAAGCACAATCATTAATCAAGCTTCTATAACCATCTGACTCCAGGAACCTCAGTCCTGGTTTCCTGCGTCTCCCACCCTAGTTCAGGGCTCTGTGGAGCAGAGCCTATTAAGGGCACTGAAGAACTTTCTAATTGGATGGTAGCCTCAGCTTCACATGTACTCTAATCTAATTTTCCACTGAATGGAGTCCACTGCATGAAATCCAAACTAAACAATCTAAAAATCTTTTCAGTTCTTGATGATTCAACTCGGAGATGCCTGCAGTGCAATTCAGAACACATGTCCAAGACTAACCTATCAAAATTGTATAGGATACATCAGCAACTAGAAAAGTAACTTCAGTCCTTATTTCTTTCAGCTTCACATCTTGAAATGTTATTTCATGCTCTCGATTCTCTAAATATGGTGTGTACCATTACAAATTTATGAGCGGGACAGATTTAACCACATAATCATTACTCAGTTAAAAAGCAGCAAGCAAAACTTTCTCCAGCATCTCAATTTCTTGCAAGGAATTCTGTGCACTGGACTTCCTTGAAAAAAAGCCTGAAAGCCTGTATCTCTAACAAGACTTGAAGGGTGCAGACTTGTTCAGCCTCGAGAAGGGAAGGCTCTGGGGAGACCTTACAGCAGCCTTCCAGTACCTAAAGGGGCCTACAAGAAAGCTGGAGAGAGACTTTTTACAAGGGCATGTAGTGATCGGACAGGGACAATGGCTTTAAAATGAAGGAGTGTAGATTTACATTAGATGTAAGTAAGAAGTTCTTCATCATGAGGGTGGTGAGGCACTGGAACAGGCTGCCCAGAGAGGTTGTGGATGCCCCATCCCTGGAATTGTTCAAGGCAAGGCTGGATGGGGCTTTGAGCAAAGTGGTCTAGTAGAGGGTGCCTCTACTCATTGCAGGGGAGTTAGAACTAGATGATCTTTAAGGTTCCTTCCACCCCAAACCATTCCATGATCTACAATCTATCACTTACGACCAGGTCAGTCACTGACTCTACTTGGCTGAGATAACTAATGAGCAGTGTCATTTGCTCCCACTGTGACAGTTTGGTAAATGAACCATTTTCATAGTAAAAAATGGATAATTCAGTAACTGTTACACAAGAGCAAATTAGTGTGGCCTACTATTAACCTACACTGATAGACTGAATCCCACACAGAAGGGAAAGGCTCCTTATCCCAATAGATGTCAAGAACCATTTAGTCCCTTAGCTTTTTTTCTTCACTCAAAACACAGAAGCTTAATGCACACTTACAGGAAAACTTACCAGAAAGCAAAGCAGATCAAATCCACAGGACGGTTTAGAAGCAGAAGGGAAGAAGAAGCAACATAAGCAAACAAGCAACAGAAACAGGAGCTCAGTTGTACTATCACAGTTAGAAGAGAACAAACAAGACAGCAGACCAAACTTACTAGGTTGCCATGGATTTCTCTTGAAATGTTACAAAAGCCATTCCCAGTGGGTTATTATAAACAGCTCGTTCCTCTTGTGAATATTCTTCCATCAGTTCATTTCTAACTTTGGTATAATAATCTACAGCATCTTCCTGTTGGAAATTGAGGACTGTTACATCCAAGTGCCAGCTGGCTAATACCTTCATTACAATACAGCTTACACAAACCATAGTCACTCTTCTCCTGCTGCTTCCCCATATTACAAATCACATCACAATGCAAAGACAAACAAAGAGGAAGCTTTCCCTGTACTTCAATTTTTGCACTAAGATTACATTTCAAACATTTTGGGGAATTCCTTTTCTGTACAGTGCAAGAACATGAAGGATAAGCTAGCTGCAATAAAGGAATAAGGAATTTTCTGAAGCTCAGCAAGATGTCACCCAAAAACCATTCTCTACTCTTCCAACAATGAACCTTGCCATAATTAAAAATGAACACAAACCAACTCTCACCCTTTCACATCCTCTCACTTCACAACAGCAGAACTGACCACATGGCTTAGGGTTGATCTGGACCCGTGTGCCATACTTCTGATGCAGGTGTTCATAGTAAGTCAAGCTTTTCTCTGCCTGTTTTCTGTACAGAAAAACACATTTATAATGTATCACAAGAAAATGGTAACAACATCAAGCTTAAGAAGAACATAAACCCCAAGAGAAAAAGTTACATCAAGGATTGATAACAAATTAATCAGTCAAAGATACTAATATATTTTGTCTACTTAGTGTACTTTATTTTCAAGTCTGTAATAGCATTATAACGCCTTCACTTGTAGTGAGGTTCCAGGACAAAACCCAATGTATAGCCCAGAAGCTAACACTTTTTTCTCCCGTGACCAGGACCTCCAGCCAAAGCAGCATTGGTCCCAGAGTTATTAATTCAATAGTTGAGCTTTTCACCTTGCACTGCCTGACAATAACTAAATAAATACATACAGGCATAAATAATCAACAACTCAAAGCTTATCTTAAGCAACACACAACATATTACACCTACGAGAAATGGGCTGAACCCCACAACTCCCCTTAAAACACAGCTGAGTTGATCTCAAGTCAACACCAAAACTTTAAGAGTAGAATTCACTTCCAGTATGCGCAAGCTTAGCGCTACTGGTATATGTTGATTAAGGACTGGCAGAGCATTCATAAAATTATGCTAAACTCAGGAAGATTACAAAAGCAAGTACCTTTTTTTGAAGAGATGAATAAGCTTGGCTACGTCATAACACAGCTGGACCTCCAGCACAGTGCAGGTTGGGTAGGCAGCACTGGAGGGGAAGCAGCAGATGAGAACAGCAAGTACAATGAAGAGCACCAGCAATATCTAACTGACATCTCAATCACTCATTTCATTTCTGAATGACAGATCACAGAGTGGAGATTTCCAGTTGCTGAAAGTTATTTTAGTATGAGGTGTGCAGCATTACTTCCAAGTAAAGGCCACATGGGTGCACAACAGCCACTTTCTTAGATTCCATTTTTAAGATCAGCTAGCTAATTTATTGAAACACAGGCTTTTCTGAATTCTGTCTGAGGAACAGGATATACTTTTAGAAAAGGGATACTATAACAGGAATTTTAAACAGTGCAAAAGTCAAAAAGCATTTCTGCTTGGGCAGGTAAAATTACTAGGACAATTTTAAATGTCTCATTCCTACTGATACTAATCAGGCACGGAACTTACGTGAAATGGCCTTGTATTGCCTCTTCTTTTGCATTTTTGGGAAGACCAGTTATAAACAATGTGCATTTAACCTGCAGGAGAAAATGTGACTGCAATTTTGGGAAACCACATCACAAAAGATAAGAAGAGGAGGAAGGCAGAGACACAGCAGAAGTAGCTGTGTTGTAGAGGGGGAAAAATGCTAGGAGATTTTGATGGGAGCTGCATCTTTTCAAGACAGCACCATGTTCACCTTCTACGTTTGTAATAGGTTACACCAAAATTTCACACATCCCTCCCCACACCCTTCCCTCCATCCATTTTCACAATTCACTCAGAAGAGCTTTGCTTTCAGTGAATTACTTCACACTTACATCACACTCTAACAAGCAGGAGGCATATTAGCAATTTCCTTTTTAGCATTATCCACTTGCAAACATGCTGAATGGTTTCATTTTTTTCACCAGAGCACAGAAACTTACTATGTTTTCTTCTTTATATGTGACATACTTCATGTGATGTCTCATGAAGACAACAGTCAGAATCAGGTAAATGACAGCAAAAACCGTGTGCAGCCAAAGAAGATTATTACTGTTGGACAAAACATTATGAACATGAGAAGCAGGAGGAACAGGCTGTCCAACTGATACAGGTAGCTATGAAAATGCTAAGCAGATCAGAACCTCTCACTGAACACAAAGCAAGATGCGAAGGTTGTTACTGTCATGCCTATGCAGATGCCTTAGAAAGTCATTAGTCATTGGTTGGACTTGATGATCTTAAAGGTCTCTTCCAACCTAAAGGATTCTGTGATTAGGGTTGCTTGGTTATCAGAAAACTCTATGGCTAACAGACCTACAAAGAAAACAGATTATTCTGCGACATGGACATTTTTAGGCAGTATTTGGCTTGTGCCTTCTCATGCAGATGACCATAACACACACCACCCTATCTGCAAAAGTGGTTTTTATTGGTGTTATCAGTTACTGTGCTCAGTGCATAACTGAACTCTCCTTCAACACAACCCTTACTCAAATTGAAAACAGCCTAACACAGGGAGTAAATTCTGTTTCCCTGATAGTTCCTTCCACAAAGCTTACAGAATTTCTGTTCTGTGAACAGCTCTTCAGTTTTGTGAAAAACATTAATATTTACAATTAACCTAAAATACAGGAACTTATTTTACAGATAAAAAATCCAATCAAATAAGAAATCCCCACTAGGTAGTAGGATTCATAACACTGTTATGAATAAAAAATAGTGCATTGGCAGAAACTCTACTGGACATAGTAGCACGGATGGATGTGGACTGATCAGAAAAATTGTACAGCTTTGTATCTCAGCTATTTTACAGACTATTTTCAAACCACATAGAAGTAAATTTAATAATGACCTTAGATGGAAGAGATACACACAAATCTTACATAAGAAAATTTTAATCATCTGAGTTACAAGTTCTGGCAAAGCTGTCAGTTTTATTTTCCTTCTGAAATATGGTTTCTTTTAATGAGGAAATTTCTAAAATAATCTCACTAGATGTGGAGTCATTAGCCAAAAGAAACATGTGGTGTAAGAAGTAAAAGCTGAGAGTAGAAGCCAAATCTCCAGATTTCTTATCAGCACTGTAACTGCATAGCCTGAAGCAGAATGTATCCCAATTTCAGCTGATAAAGCATGAATAAGTAATTCCTACCCCATGAGCCACCCTGCAAGTATCAATTCACATGTTTAGAGACTATGGCAGGAAACAGACATAAGCAGAAAAG
Organism: Merops nubicus; assembly: GCF_000691845.1. Lineage (NCBI taxonomy): Eukaryota > Metazoa > Chordata > Aves > Coraciiformes > Meropidae > Merops > Merops nubicus. Next base: position 9,929 of record NW_008623486.1, on the reverse strand, counting down.
TACTGTGCAAGATTTACTTACCCAACTTGTAAGTTTACTATAGTGGTTCTTCCAAAACTATAAGGATCTTTATCTAAGAAGAACAAAACCAAGCAGCATAATTAATTGGTGCAACATTCACATGCAAACTATCAGAAAGTCAGCTTTTATTCTATTTTTTTTTTTTTTTAATGTTGATATACTTCTTTTTAATGCTCAGCATCTTCATTGTTAAAAAGATTTAGAATCATTATCAGTGCTGGTTTACACTGCATTGCATTTTAAAGTTGGGAAAAAAAAAAAACAAACCAGGATTATACCACATTCAACCCACGAAGAGGACAGATTATTTTAAAAATCTGAATACTAGATTTTTGCAGTTCTCTTTCTCTCTCCAGTCTCCTTCATGTCCATCAACAACATTGTTTAGGGATTTGAACATACTTCATTCACATTTTTATTCCATTTTCACTCATTTCTTATCTCTGTTTTTTTAAACTGCATTAATTCAGTGTTCACAAAACAGCACTGATAACCTTACTAAGGTCAAAAATAAGAAAGTCTACATGACATTGTTTCTCTAGACTGTCAAGTGTTTTCTTAAAAACTCCATTTTGGTATAAATACACAGGTATTAACTAGACCAGAAAAGGGAACTATGTTTGATAAGTTCTCTGAAATCACCAGCATCTCTCTCTTCACAAAGGAGGTGAAGACAGCAACTAGGGCACCAGTTGTTTTAGATTTGATTCTGTAAAACTAGGGATGTTGGCTGAGGACACAGAGCACGGAAGGATAAGCGACTGCGAAGTGATGAATGGTCCTCTGAAGGAAGAAAAAAAGAAAAGAAATGCAAAGACAAAAAAACGTACAGCAATGGTCTTTAAGAAAGCAGGTATTCATATCAACATAAGAACTGCTAAGAAAGAGGTCATTAAGGGGAAGTCAGAGATGGCAGTTCCACAAAGAAACAATACTAAAGGTTAGACTAGAGGACACGGTTATTGCCTGCGTCGAGCGCGAGTTAGTATGGCAAAGAGGTAGGTGTCACACTGGCTAACATAAGCAGGACTAGACTGCAAGAAAGACGAAACAATTCTTTATCTAGTCAGCACTGACAGTCTCATCGAGAAGATTTGTCCCCTTTTGGGCCAAACCAAGACAGAAGTGAACAACGGGCGACAGTCTAGATAGATACTAAAAAAGTTCAGAACATGGCTGACGATCAGCCAAATGGAAAACATTTCTCATTAATGACTGAATTAATTGGTCTGGTTTATCAAAAAGAAGAAAAAGCAGAAATGAACTGGTAATCCTCACAAAGTTAAAATGATATTGCAAAGAGGAAAATAATAACCTGTTCTCCCCAGTGACAGGTCAAAGAATAATGATCTTAAATTGTGGCAGAAGAGATTAAATCTGGACACTAGAAAAAGATTTCTCAGCTGCAAAGCCAGTTTCCACTGGCAATCACCACCAATAAAAATCATAAGGAGTGCCCAGATAAACACCAGTTAAGAGGGCATAGGTAAAGTTAATCCTGCCTTGAGCCTTCTGGGTCTAGCCATCTATATCTGCACGTGGTATCCCATTTTGTTTCTGACCAGAGTTCTTGCCAGACACTTAAAGAACTTTCTCTCACACAAATGTCACATAAAATGACACACACATCAGACTGAGAGGAAAACAAAAGAAAACTTACAAAGTTTACCTAAATAATAATTTTTTTAAAATCCTAAAAGCTTTTACCATTTTACAAAATTCTCAGCATACGAAAGAAATCCTTACCAAGCAGATCACCTGACAGATTGACAGGCAGTATGACGCACACGGACAAAATGCTGACAGCAATCAACAGACAGATGATGTGACGCTGGAAGGCGAGGTAATGTATGGCATCTTCACCACATCTCTCGTGAATCTCGTCATCACTGCACCACGGACAGAAAAGCACATGGTCAGGCTACGCAGCATCTTTGGAGTTTTGGGGCTTGTTTTTGAACATACACTTATTTTTCAGTCTACCCACTGACACCTCCATCAGTCCCTACTGGTCTTCAACATGGTTGTGTTCTTTCATGCATGAATTTGAGTTCCAAAAGTGTCTTTTTCTTGCGCAGTACCGCCATACAAAAATTAACATGAATGAATTTAAGATGAAAACAAGTAACCTGAAAAGCAAATATGAATCTAAATTCTTTTTTACCAGCATAGAAGAGGACAAAGCCATTTGCTGTGACCTCCTGCTTTATGAAAGGCACAAGGTGTTCAGATCACACTGTGAAACTGCTCACTCATCTCCACAAAGGCTCCCCATGAGGAAAATTACAACAGAATCATCTTACTCTTATGACACTCAATTAAGAGAAGACATTAATAAGCCTTGAATAAATGCTCATCATCCATCTATTGTCAGCAGGACAGATCATTAAAATAGGAGTTCTTGGAAAAGGAAGGAACTGAACCAGCAAAAATGGAGCACAACAGGCTCAGTCCCCACCCCTCTTCTGCTTCAAACCTACCTGAGCTAGAAATTGGTGTTTTAAAATCATGATTTACTAAGCCCCAAGAGATACAAAGTATGAATACCACATGTCTAATGCTCAGTTTCTGGGAAACAGTGGCACAGGCTTTTCCTAGTTTGTCAATTCCAGCCCCAACTAATCCACAAGTTCTCCACAGAAATTCTTGCAGGGAAACCCTACTTCCTGCCCAGGGCCCTACTGGCTTCAAACAGGGAGAACACCCACACAGTACTCTTTTGAAGAGTAAAAGCCTGGAGCCTGGTTATTAGCTCAGAATCACATAAATGCCACAAATTCACTTAGGGTCACACACTGTCCCAAGATTGGGAAGCCCCTGGGCTGCCAGCAGAAGAATGACTGTGTCCTGCAGAATTATTCCCATAAGCTCACTTTGTTCTCATATTCTTTTTACACTCCACCAGAGGCACCTGTATCAGTGTTTGTATTAAAATCTATCTACTCAAGGGAAAAAAGAAAGTAAATCTTTTTAATGCAACCTCCTTTTTAATTTAAGAACAAAGCAACCCACAGCTCACTTTCTTATATACTTACTGCATTCGAAAAGCAGCTACCATCCAAGAACAAAATCCCTATAAATAAAGGAGGAAGTTTTTAGGAGGTAACATACAAAAAAAAAAGTAGTCTCTAATCTGTACAATCAAGAGAAGTGATTCTATTAATCCAACCTCTTAGCTAAAAAGTTAGCAGTCTGTTGCTCTGAAATCATCATTTAGAAACATACAGAAAAATACCTGATACTCTACATGCTTTTCACAAAGCACTTCCCTGTGTCTGTCTTTCAAAACCCTTTGAAGGGTTATTCGAATTTTTTTTCTATTACTTGCACATTTATTGCTTGGGCTTCTTAAATTTATACAAGCATGCCCAAAGCCCAGTGTACAGAATTCAAGATTAAAGCTCCTCAGGAATTTATTTTTTTTAATGGATTGTTTTAGAGCAGAAAAGGTGATTATTTTTCCAAAACCATTTCCAGAGACTCTCAAATTTCAAGGAAAAGCTCCATGAGAGTCTAGTACAAGTTAATCAGTTAAATGGTAGTTAGAAACAACGCTGTGATTACATGAACAGTAAGGCTTCTTATATAGGTTTACAAATCCTCCTATGAAACTGTACGTTTTAGGGTTTTTAAAAAGACAGAGAAAACTACACAAATAGGCAAGCAACCCTCATCAAACACTAGTATGCTTTTCATGCTCACACAATTTAGTTGCAAGGCTAGATATTAAGTTGATCCATACATAAAACATTAAATTGTAGGCTGCCACCATTGGACAACTCTCACATGGTTTATTCTCAAGCTGCAAGACAAAATGATAGAGATGTACTAACTCAAAGACCCCAGAGAGACCATGGAGGGAATCTATTAAAAGTTTGGCCAAAAAATTACCTTCCACTCCAACTAAATTTTAATATTAAGAATACATGGCACTATTTCTAGGCTCACACTTCCATTAAGTTTTCTCAGTTTTGTGAGGAAAATAATGTACTATAAAGACCAACGAGGTGTTATTTCCAATGTGAACATAATGTAACTTCTTGAACTGTTAAGTACAAACTATTTACTAATCCTTTTTCTCCCCTCTCTGCCCCTTTGAAAGTCTAACATATAGTTCCTCTCCCAGTTTAAAAACGACACGAAGATGCTGGTTTATGATACGGCAACAGCTTGCCAGGAAACAGAGAGATTATGCATGGTTCTATAAAAACATGATAAAACAATGCATTACTGATTTTTGCATATTGATAGTCTGCCAGCTTAATGTCTGGTTCCTTGGGCCAGGCAAAACGTTGAATTACAACAGATTCCATTAATTTACATAAAAAAAAACAAAACAAAACACAAACAAACAAACAAACAAACAAACAAAAATCAAAACTCTACAGTTCTTACCCTATCATATTCAAGGTCTTCAGGTACTGATGAAGATGTTGACAATCGGTTGTATCTTGATTCACTAAAATACATTAAATGATTCTTCTAAGTATGTTTAATAATAGATGATGGAATTCCACAGAATTATTTTACCATTAACAATTCTGAAGCAACTAAGGAAGGTAGCACAAAACCATTTTTTCCACTGGAAAGCTGTGGGTTTCACCTTGTAGCACATGCTTATAGAAACTTGTGCTATGTCTCATGTTGAAAAGGGAGGACCTGTGAGCTCCTGACATGAGAGCACGTAACTGAGCTAGAATTAAAACAACATTTTATTGGGATATTAAAACTGCAGCAACATCATAGAATGCAACACAGGTTTGGAATCCTAGCGAGGGTCAGATTTGCAGGCCAGCTTCCTGTTCAGATAATCCCTCATTACAAGACATCACCTCTTTTACCTTTCTTCTTTCTTTGAGCCACTACTATGAATTTCTCCACACAGTTAAATCCCTTACCTGTAGGGTCACCCCCTCACAAAAATCGAGTCCCTTAACAAGGCTAGAAGCATGTAGAGACTCTGTAGCCCTCAAAACTAGCAGAGTACTTGTTTTGAATTTATTGCTAAAGAAATGTTGCAATGAGGATCAGCCCACAATTACTACATGTTAAAATGGCGTGTATTCATAGGTGTATCTATGACAATTTTGACCTAGCTGGCCCAGGTCACAGTCCAGCAGGGACAATAACTCAGGCTCCCAGGTGTCCAACTGCTCAAGGACCCATTTGTCCCATGCTGGCCTCTTCAGCCCACATGGAAGCCTACACCAGCACATCTTCAGTCCTGCTGCCTGAGCTAGCTGGATTAAAACTGTTTCAGCTATTGCCTATCTTTTTTTTCACCATCTACTTTTTACAGTTGTACATGAATTACACCTAAAACCACATTTTGACTTCTTTCCTGTTGCTCAGTTGTGCATTTACCACAGCTTAGATACACCACTAACACCAGGCAGAGGCTCTCTGTTGAATTTTACTCATTTCATAACAGACAACTATCTTTTAAACATCCCAAGACAACATCCTATACAAATAAGAACAACCACCAAAACCCCAAAACCATCAAACAAACAAAACAAAATCTTTTTTTATTTTTAAACCCTTCAGAAATATTTGGGCATAGGCCACACAGGGAGCTCTGTGAAGACTCTGGGCTTGAGCCAAGATAAACAAAATAGTTAATATCCTTTTATCACAGAAACACATTGTAAACATCAATGTGTAGGTAAGTGACATGCTAGCAGACAAGCAGCCTATTTTCTTTACCTCCACTTCCTTATCTCACAACTGTAGAATGGAGTTAAAGACAATGTCAAGCACACAACTTTACTTCTGATACTGCAAAAAGGAACTCTGTGAGCAGGACACTATTTCACACAAAAGAGTGCAAGGACATTTTTAACAAATAGGTGTGTGCATTTACAAACACATCTAACTAATACAAATGCACTTAATATGAGCCCTATTTACTGTACTTATTCCACATTCCCCAAATGGTTTCAAAAAAAAATCAGTCTGACTGTGTATCTTTTTTACCTTTCAGCTTCTGACACCAGAGCAACACGACCGTAGTCCCAGAATCTCTTTCTTATAATGGAAAACAGTAATATTAAAACCTAGAAAAATAAAGATCTTTTGAGTATTTATTTTTCCACTTCATAATAATTATTCTTAGGTGGATAGAAGCTGTCAAAATACGCTGTCCTAGCTCCTAAACCAACTGTCATATGTTCAGTAGCCCAGTGGTGGCCATGCTCCAAACCAGCCTGTTTGGTACCACAGGACCAGAAGATCTGCCTTCCTCCTCTACTTCATAAAGGAAAAGAACTACATGCAAAAGTTCTCCTGAGCTGCAAGGGTATGAAGGTTGGCAACAGGAAAAGTAGCAAGTAGTACTTGAGAGTAAGTAAAATCTTTCATAAACAGACTTTTACTATTATTCATTACTTAATGACCAGAACTATGATGGAATATTTGCAATTTTATTTTAAAACAGTGATGTAAACAGGCTGTAGTGTACTTGAGAAAATAGTTGAGCATTAGTATTTTTTTTTAAAGACGGAAGTTGCTCTGTATGAAGCAATAAGCAAAAGTAACAAGGCCTGTTTTCTATGAACATGGGGCACGCACCTGCACCTTCTAGCCCCTCCTACATCCTATACCTGTTTGGCTAGAAAGTGGTGCTAGTGATGTAACTTATTTGGATTTATGTAAATACCAACTAGCCAGCCAGGATAGCTGTCAAGATTATCTATGTGTCAAGATTACACAGCTAATTTCCGCATTTCACAATTAACATAACCTCCTTTTAAGAGCCTTCCTCCCATCAGGGAATTTTAATTTAGATGTTCCTCATTCACCTGGCCATTAAAATTCGTGCAAGCAGGAAAGTTCTCTGGATTCGTTGACAGCTTTGGCTGCAATTGCCTAACACATTTCTGCAGTTACTAGGAGGAACTGCCAGACAAAAGTGGGGAGACAATGCAATATATGAACCTCACTGCCTTAGGAAATCAGCCTAGAAAAAAATATTCAGAAACCCACCAACTGACAGTTACTAAATGGATCTGTAGTAAATGTATCATAAAATAGGAATACAGGAGCTGCTAATAAATTGCAGTACTCAGAACTCGAAGAAGAGAGTTTTTTTACACTGCATCCAACTCTAATGCTGTTTGAAGGGAGAGTTAAACAGCAAGGAACTCAAAAGCAGAGACTCAGTACCTTAAAACTGAAGCATAGCTTTAAAAAAAAAAAAAACAGTCCCCCCAAACACTAAGTGTTATTAAAAGCTGTGCCATCAACCACACGGAGCAGTAAATACTGCACATCCTCAGAAAACAGTAGCATGCTGCATATATCATGTAAACAGCAAAGCATGTTGCTACATAACTTTGAGGAGCATCCTCCACGTTCCTACAGAAGTACCAGCTCAGACCTTACACAGGCAGTTTTAAGTTTCTCTGCAGTAGTTTTCCTGAACTCAGGAACTACATCATCTCTTTAGTCTCATTTTACTACCACAGACCTCACTTCTCAGGCCAATTTGCAGATCTACAGCTCATTTTCTGGTGGCTTAAAACCACCTACACCAAACTTACAGAAATAACCATAAGTTTTATTAGAGTCTCAGGCCTGTCCCAGAGCCACCAGACCAGCAACTAATCCTACTCCTCCTTTTGTCAGGACTGAGCTGACCAGTACATTATTTCCTTGACATGAAATCTCATTTTTAAAATGTTTGTGAAATGACACATTTTCTACACTGTATTTCCTTTTGAAAAAACAATCACGTTGGTAACAGTGTTCCCTTCCTGAAAAGGTACCCATTACTTAAACCTAGAGCAAGTAAAAAATCTTCTTGCAGTTAAGACAAAACACAGAAATTTGAGCACAAAGCTCACCATGACCCCACACAGACCCTACAGTACTTCACTCTCTCTGCATCTACACATCCAACATACAGTGACCCTGTCATCCCACATGTATGTGAACCTTAATCCACACTTGAGGAGTGTTTTGATGTTTCCAGGATGGCCTCAGCATGCTTTTTATTCTGAAGATTCTCAGAAACAAAGCCCTACCTGATAAATGAGAGATTTCTGAACAATCTAATTTTTGAGAAGGCCAGGAGTATTTTCAGTACAAGAAAAAATAGAAACGGGTCTTACAAAAAAGAAGGTCACATCAAGCAGCAGGACAGTTGGGATTCCACCAAACGTTACTCCTTGGAGCACTGTGCTGCCCTGGGCAGTGCTGTAGCAGTACGTCTCATTTGTTGAGTTGAAAGGTACACTTCTATTCCAGAAGTAAACTAGATGAGAATGTCCAAAACCCAGAAAAGAGAAAGGGTTCATTTTGTCTTTCCCTTAAAAAAAAAAAAAAAAAAAAAAAAGAAAAAGTGAAATGAAATGTATTTGTGAGATGTATTAATATTACAAATATACAAAGTGCAGAAAGATTCAATTACTTCAGAAAAGAAGCTGTATTTGACAATTTTTCCCCTTCACCTGTAAAATATTTTGTAATGACAGGCTCAGTTACTAGCAATGTCCAAGCAAGAATTCTAGACATCTAAATCACCATGTCCTCTACAGAAATCCAAGGAAGGCTACAGAAGACCAGCACAAACCAAACTTTATCTTCTAACAAATTTATCAAACTACCTATTCCAGCCTAGATTCTGTTTCTCAAAGCAACACAGGCCATTACATATTCCAACAATAACAGTTTGAAGATTTTTTCCTAGTTGATAGGCATGTATGAACGTACTAGCTTGTGAACTTTGTATTCAAATGGCACGCCCTTGAAAATACTAACAAATTCACCACTACTTCTACAGAAAAGAACTACTACACAAATACACACGCTCCTCTCTGTTCTTGGGATACTGTATGATTTTCCTTTTTTAAGAGCAGAATTCACCTGAAAGAGCAGCACAGTAATTACAGTATATTATGAACAAGAAAGAACAAAAAAGAACAAAGAGTATTTCTAATAGAACAGCTATCTACCTCATTTTAGTCAATTGACCAGCTTGGATAATGTAGTAACATACAAGACTGTGCAAGATTCAGCTATTGATACAAGGTGTTTTCATCACTGCATGCAGTTGCTCACTTACTTTGAGCATTTTCACTTCAAATATTTATTTTCTTGGATCTTATTAACTTGGTGGTTCCTATGTAGTACTTGGGACAAAAAGATGCTTCATGCAAAACACGCTTTTGATTCATAAAGAAAGCATACCCAAAAAAACTCTATCCTTTGAAAGCAAATATTGTAGGTCCTCATCACAAGTCCATGGACTTTTGGGATATCACATGCCTCTGTAAGGGGAACGAACGCACGTGTCTCTGATGACAGCACTATTCTGGATGCTGAAAGCAAAACCAAACCAAGAATGAGTAAGTACAAGTTCTCCCTTTAAACAGCAGAAAAACAGCATGGTCAATACACCTCCCAAAACAGCATTTACTAAATGTTGGACTATGTGACACAGTGGGTATGAAATTTTTGCCCAGCTGACATGTTTCATCACGTTGGGGGGACGGGAGGATGGAGGGAGGACCAACAAACACACACAAAAACCCACACAAAATTTGTGCCATCAATCTATCCTTGCTTTCTAAGGATTGAAATTCAGTGCTGACTGAAGGGAGAGAGAATTTTTGAACATAGTTTGGGAACTTTCATCACAACTGCAGAGACTGTGTGCTGTATTTTAAGGAACACACTGGATCTTAACAGCAACAGCTCCTACTTCTGGAAAACTTTTAATTTTTTTAATATACAGATTTTTTTTTTTTAAAGTAAGCCAGCTGTCAGGAAGATAAAGGCAAGACCTTCCTGGGGTGGAGCTGAGCTGCAGCAGCCAGACGAGCACCCAAAGAGCGGCACTTCGCGCCCTTTCCAGGCAACGCAAGCACCTTTACGGGCTCTAGAAAGAGAAACCGGTCTCCCCTTTT
>NW_008623485.1:13988-36485 GCF_000691845.1 Merops nubicus | reverse complement strand
TTTAAGGTTATCGAGTCCAACCATTCTGCAATAAGGAAGGGATATGTTGCTCTCAAAATACTCCCTCTGCATCCCCTGTGCGTGCTCCTCACCTTCATTCCCCAGCCAGATGTGAGACATTTTGGTTAGACACAGTCAATCCAAGCTAGCCTCTGGGATTTAATGTCCTCATAAAGCTCCAAAACCCTGCGTATTACAGAATCCTAGAATACTAGGGGTTGGAAGGGACCTCTAGAGATCATCTAGTCCAACCCCCCTGCCAAGGCAGGATCACCTCGGGCAGGTCACACAGATGCATCCAGGTGGGTTTGAAAGTCTCCAGAGAAGGAGCTTCCACAACCTCTCTGGGCAGCCTGTTCCAGGGCTCTGCCACCCTCACAGTAAAGAGGTTTCTCCTCATGTTGAGGTGGAACTTCCTACGTTCTAGCTTATACCCATTATTCCTTGTCTTACTGCTGGGCACCACTGAAAAGAGCCTGTCCCCTTCCCCGTGACAGCTTCTCAGATATTTATAGACATTAATAAGATCCCCTCTCAACCTTCTCAAGACTAAACAGTCCCAGTTCTCTCAGTCTGTGTTTTTAAGAGAGATGTTCAAGTCCCTTCATCATCCTCATAGCTCTCCGTTGGACCCTCTCCAGTAGATCCCTGTCTTGCTTGAATTGGGGAGCCCAAAACTGGGCACAGTATTCCGGTTGTGGCCTCAACAGGGCAGAGCAGAGAGGGAGGAGAGCTTAAATTGTATTTTAAATCTAGGGCCCCAATCCTGACACCACTTGGCTTCAACAGGCCTTGTTTTAAGCAACGTTACTTTTCAGTATATAATAAGGAGAGAAGAAAAACCACATTAGTGTGTGAGCATCCTGCTCTGAGGCATTCTGATTTTATGGGAAGATCACTGCCTGTTCATTAAGTGGCACCTTTTGATTGTAAATTATTCCCCCGTGCCTATGTCAAGCACATAAGTAGATCTGCGTGTCTACAGACTAAAGTTTAACTCTCTAAAAAGCTTGCAGCGTGTATGTAATAGCTAGAAGGAGAAGGCTTAGTGCAGAAGGTATTTTAGCTAAGAACTAAAGCCACTTTAGAATAGTAAAAAGCTGCCAAATGATTTCCAAAACTGAGCTCAGCTCACCTGCACAAAAAATAGTTTCAAGCAGAATTCTGACAATTCGTGTTGAGTCCAGTCAGAGGAACTTGAGATCTATCGATAAGGATTTTGCATCACTCTGAAGGATTGATTTCATTTTTTAAAAAATAAGACTTTTACTATCTAAGGTTTAACTTCTGCTGGTTCTTTAATGGTATTTTAACCCCCCGTTAACACAAAGATTCAGGGAGAACAAAGGCAGGCAGAGAAACCTCAGCACCCTCATCAGGGAATGTGGAGCTGGCACATCAGACAAGACTGATTAGATCTTGTTACCCTGGGTGAAGCCTGCCAAGGTAAGTCAGCCAAAAAAACTGTCTCCCAGATGGCAAACTACAGGTGGCTTTTGCCTATGGTATAGAGCACGTCAAGGGATGAAATGGGAACTGCAATTTGGGAACGTGTAACAATTAATATACCATGTTTAGGGCAAAGACCAAAGGAGGAGGCCAAGGGAAGGTCTGGGGTGAATCGAGGAGGAAAAAACATGGGAAGATAAAGGGAAAAGGGGATGAAAAGGGCTGGTCAAGTGTAGGCAAGCCCTGTGTTTGATCCTCACAGCCTATCCTATATTCTAATTAAATCCTATTTATGTCTATTTATTCTACATGAAGGGGCACTGTTGATTCTGAACAGGGTATGTGTGAACAGCAGCAAACTTTAAACTCGATGAGCCAGCAAAGAAGAGGTCTGAATATCTGTAACTCAGGGGGACCACAGACCTTCAGGTCACACTTTGATCCACCTCACACGAGCTGCCTTTGTACCACCAGGGTGGATTTCTGGTTTTGTTCCTGGAAGGATGATGTCATCCCAGCTTTGCTGCAGACTCCCTGTGGCCTTGAGCAAGTCTCTCTTGTCAGCCCAGGCTCATACTCTTGATGAAACTACAGACCATCTACACCACAAAGATTAAGTAAATCATTTCAAGTTGTTCTGAGGGTGGCTGGATTCTGTAAGGCTACCAGTAATGCAGCCAGGGATCAGAACAAACAAGGAATATAGGCTGGAAAATAAAGATTATTTTCTTACTCCTATTAGCTTCACAGTAAATGATGCTGGAATAATGAAGGGCTGTGCTTGGCCTGTGGTCTTGGTAGGATTCCTCACGAGATAGGCACTTATTGGAGATCTGTGCACTGTGGCTAAGGGCTAGAAAGGGAGATTTTCCTCAGAGAAAGCTCATTTATATCAGCACAATTGCTACTAGCCCACCTTTGTGGTGCTTCCTTCACTTCTTTAAAAGAAGTGGGGTTTTGCTGCTGGAGTTGAATTTCCAAATGCAGCTTCACCGTCTGCCCTATCTTAAAATGAAATCATCAATCCTCTAATTTGTAAACATCCCAGTCTCCTGCCATCAAACAGCATTTAGGAAAACTGCCTGTGACAGCAGTACTCACACAGCTCATGTAGTTGTAGCCCTCCACAGGGAGGCTGCAGGGAAGCTGATGTAGGGACAGATGCAGTGGAAGGAGTCAGGAGGTTGAGGATGCCCTGCGTGAGCATGGTCTTCTTTGGGTGCCAAATGAAGTGTGAGAGACTCCCAAGCTTTGTCTCTGCCCACACCACAGCTGTATTCTGTCCTCCTTTAGAAATTTCTGCGTGGCAAATCTGTGATAAATCAGATGCTCTCTCAGCAAACTGACAGAAAGGGTTTCCTGTGGGAAAAAAAAAAAATATCCAGATGTTTATTGAAATTAAGCATGGTCTTCTTTGGGTGCCAAATGAAGTGTGAGAGACTCCCAAGCTTTGTCTCTGCCCACACCACAGCTGTATTCTGTCCTCCTTTAGAAATTTCTGCGTGGCAAATCTGTGATAAATCAGATGCTCTCTCAGCAAACTGACAGAAAGGGTTTCCTGTGAAAAAAAAAAATATCCAGATGTTTACTGAAATTAATCTCTGCCAATGATTAACCTCCAGTGCTCTTTTTTTAGGTTATTGCAGTCAACAGAAAGTCTTCAGCTTTTATTGACAGACCTGCCAGTTCTTCCTCTGGGGGCAAAGGATTATTCCTATGTACATTGCAGAAGATCTGCACCTCCAAGAGAACCTTGACCTCTCCAGGGGGTCCCACTGCTCAGCCTGTTGTAAGCTCAAGCTCAGATGTTTTCATTTCTCCTTTCTCACCAGCTCTGTAGACAACTCCTATTTAATTTCACAATCCTTATAAGCTAGAAGTTGGGGTTTTTTTGGGGGGGAGTTCACACTGGTTTGAGGCAAAAGAGAAAAATGCAATAATGTCTTCAGCTGCAATCTAAATTTGCTGGCTTCAATCTGGGAATAGTGTTCTGAAAAAAATTTAATTCCAGTCATTTATATGTGTCATGGCAAGTGACAGGATTGATGATGATGAAAAGTCAAGTCCATGTTAATTAAGGATAAAAATTTGTACTAATATATTGCAATATTTTGTGTATGACTGAACCTGCCACTTCAGAGAGCCAGGGAGTTTGGAGCTGTGCTTAGCAACAGCTTTTTGATGGATCCAAAATAATAATAATTCAATTTTTAATAAATTGCAGCAAAATTACAAATGTAGCTCCAAATACCTTTATAAATTTGTCATCCTCATTAACATCTATCAAGCTAAACAGGTATATTGGCACATCAGCCCATAGCCATCTACCCTTCAGAATCCATCTCCACTGTGGCTGGGCAACGTTTTGATCTTTAGCCCTGCATCAAACTTGAAGCTCTCCTGTTGAAAACATGAGGATCAAACCAAAAGTAAGGAATGGTTCACAGACTTGTAAAATTAATTGGCAGCTTTCTGAAAAAAACTGGATTTGGGCATCTGCTCAGCCCTCACAGCTGCCTGAGGCACATCAATGGTTAATACTGGGAGTGGTCCCTGCAGATTTGAGCTACTCTATATTCTGCTGGCAAAAACGGTTTTAATGAGCATCCAGAAAGAGTATGTTACAATGGACCTAATCTGGGATGTTCTGGTCGGACAAATTAAGCTAGTTTAAGTGTTAAATCTTCTTCCTCCTCTCCTGCCAGGCTGTGGGCTCAGCAGGTTAGAGAAATGCATTTTCAGAGCAGTTTTCCCACTCCCAGCCCCTCCCTATATATTTGGTTGCCCCAATCTGTCTAGATAATTCCACATCTCCTGCTCAAGCCAAGCAAATTTCCAATTCCAGCTCCTCTGATACAACAGACCAAGTCTGAAATCAGAGATGCTGGTGGAAAGTCCTGCTGCCTGTTTTACCTTTTAATCCTACTTTATGGAGGAGCAGGGGGGCTCCACTAACAGATTCGATTGCAACTAAAACCACATTCCAAAAAAATTCATCCTTTCCATTTTACATATTTCTAAATGTGCATCTAAATCAGGCTGCTCTGTAGTTACAGTTCTCCAGCTAGAAAGCCAGAAGAATTCTTGTTTGCAAGCTCCTCACCCCCTCAGGTCACAGTTTTATTATACTTGACCTGTGTTTTCTGGAGGGACTCATTAGAAATCCATTGCACTTGCAGGTTGGGTGGTTGTTGGTGTTGTTTAATTCAGCAAGTAATTTTGCTCCTTTGATGTGCGTTTTATTCATTCCCTAACTTGTCAATATTTTCAGCTAATGATTTCAAAATAAGTCATCACAGACAGCATGTGGAACAGCAAGATGATTATGTTGTCCCCAGGTCTCCCCATCGCCTCTCGGACAATTAGCATATCAATACTTCCCATTAATGGAATGGGCAGTGTGTGAAATTTCCAGGCTGCTCCCAGAATCTAAAGTAGAGGAAGACAAGCAAATAAGAGAGGATTATTTGGCAGTAAAGTAGATAATCAATAAATGAATGCCCAGATCAATATATATCCCCCAGCAGGACCACAACGATTCAGCTCCAGCTGTCCCTTGAAGAATTTCTAACAACTAAATAACAAAAGTCAGATTGCTATGTCTTAATGATGAAAATTTGAAGGAAAATGCCATAAAACTCCATTATGCATGTAAATTCTCAATGAAAGGAAAATGTTACACTACGTAAAGTGTCTGGGTCACCTGAAAGGTCCAAGATTTTAACTCAGGCCTCTGGTTTAACACCTCTTTTAAAAATAGAGTGCTCTTTTTTTTGCTTCAGGTGAAAAAACCTGACAAAACCACATCATGAAAGCCTCCTTCTATGTGCATATGTGGGAAGCTATTTTTTCTATATTTTAACAAAATATCTGGTGCTATCTCACACTGATGCCTTTGCATAGAGGGTAAAGGAAGTCTAAGAAGCATCAAGAAAGTCATGAAAAATACAAAGTGGGAGGGAATGGAGTAGCCAAGATCCTAAAACCTTCATAGGAGAATAAGGATCTAAACTAAAACTGAATTTTCTGAGTGCTAGATTTCAATAATTTCAGAAATGAACCCTGAAATCCTTCCTCAGACACCTATAAAAATGGTCTTGACCACAAAATGGCTCTGTCATTAGGCAAGGGGTAAAGAAAGGAACTCATCTTATCTCTTCTAAGCTGTCCTGAAATGCAAGGCAACCAGATGTCAGGAGAAGATAATCTACAGAGTGTTTGCAGTTCCTAACTGGGGAAAACTGTGAATGAAGTCAGTTTCTGTTTGCTAACAAGGGTAACTTGAATGTTTGCTTACATTAAAATGTTTGTTGAAAATGTTACATTTTTAAAGGGTGATCTGGAATTTGGAGGTTGTCCAAAACCCCATCTTTTCAATGACTAATGCTCCTCAAGCTGTTCAAGGATGAAGTCCTCCTTGAAAGCACTTCATGAGGGTCATCTGATTTTTTCAACATTTGTTTAGGGTGAGCTAAATCCTCAGAAATGCCTATTTCTTTCCATCAAACGTGAAAGAAGCCCACAGTGCCTGGTCCCAGTGGGAACAACTGCACTGGAAATGTCTGGAAAGAGGAGAGAAATCCCCTCCACGATGTGACAGCTCCTACGTTTACAGTCAGACATCAGGGCCTGAAGTTGAACCATGTCCTCCTTCCAGATCCAGAGCCAGCACCCTGAGAGCTGCAGCCAAACTGGGGCAAGAAGTGGTGCCCAAGCTGGGGACTCAGATCCCTTCTGAGGTGCAACCCTCAGTAGTGAGTACAGTGAGAACTTTGCACCCTGTGAAGCACATGGGGGTTCAGTAGAAATTTATGAGCCATGCAAGAACTTGTCCAGGTTTCTCAGGTTTTCAGAAGTGTGAAGAACAGGCTGGTTATTGCCAGGAGCCTTTAATGACATCATTTTGGTGCATGGGGAAAAAAGGGCAAACCTCAGTGTCTGTATTGTCAGTGCTGTGGCACTGGCAGCCCTGGTCTGAAGAAAGCACATCTCCTGTTTCCTTGCCACGACTTTTAAACACTTCAGGGCTTCCTAGCTAAGAAATGTGCCAGCTGAACCACATTTAATATGTAACATTTACAAGCACAAGCTTGTGTGACCAGAGTTCTGCTGTAGGGGCCAGAAATAACCACCTCTCTATTCCCTAGAGCCTAACAGAGGACGAGGAGCAGCAGCTGAATGAATCTGGCCACCAGCTCAGTTGTCTCAGCTGGACTGCACACAGTGTAGATGTAATATGGATTTAGAGAAGGGATGTGCTTTACTTATCTTTGTAGTCTTTGCTGTTTTTTTGTGATCAATGCAGGGATTTGGAAGGGAACAAGAACCCCAGGTTGCAACATGGAGTTGTTCTTATTTTACCCAGGGGAGCAATGGCATATCCAAACACTCACTTGGATGGCTTCCCTGGTCTGCAGGGAGTGCTCAGGGAAAGCTTTCTGCTACGTCTGGATCTCCCTAACTGGGATTGTTGGTCCCCCATGAATTGAGCCAGGAAGCCCTGCACTACAGAGACAGTCCAGATCAGAAAGCAAATGTCACTGACAGGCAAGATCTAATTTCAGCCTTAGGCTAACGATGTGACTGATGCTGAGCCAGGAGGAAATGATTCTGGCCAAGATTAGATTACACACACAATGTCAGAAGAGCTCTTCTCCACCCCTGCGTGCATCCCCACCATGCTCCAGAGAGCAGACAGCCCCTTGGCCTTTCTTCCACCTCCCTGTTGTTAATACAGGTGAGTTAGAAAGCTGTATAATCAATGACAAGCTCCTTAATAATGTTCTAGCAGCCACCTTCCCTCACCCTCTCCTGAAATCTCATTAAAGAAAAAATAAAAAGGAAAACCTATCTCTATGGAAATTCAAAGTGACCTCTCTTTACCCAGGCATTGGTATTTGTTTCACCTGCCAGAAGCACAAAGGGCTTTTCAGGTTCAGAGGCTGCTGGGAATGTCAGCAGAGCCAACAGCAAAGGGAATGTCTCTGCCACAAACCAGATGGGAATTTGAACCCCAGCAGCTCCAGTCGTACCCCAAACTCTCCAGCCAGCAGATCCCTCTGGCTCAAAAGGAGCAGGTCTGAGTTATAGCCAAGACAGGTTACGTTTGTGAAATGTCCTTTGCTGTCTCACTGACTAGGAGAGAAACTCTCTCTGCTCACACTCCAGCCAGAGTGAAGAGAGCACTGTGCAGAGCCACACATCCACAGGTGGTGGACACCAAGGTGGAGTTCAGGGTGGACATGGAGATGGCAAGGTTAAGGACTACCCAGCTGACCTCAAGAGGCAAAGTGCAGCCTTCGTGGGTGTAGAGAATCACCCCAGAATCACTGCTAGAGAAGCTCTTTCTGTCATGTGGGCTTCCAACCAAACCTCAGCACAAGCTAAGTCTGGGTGAAAGGTCCCAGTAGGAAAAATCATGGAATCGTTTAGGTTGGAAAAGACTTTTAAGATCATCAAGTCCAGCCATTCACCCAGCACTGCCAAATCCACCAAGGAAGGTTTAGGTTTCCCCACTCAGCAGCGTGTGCTCAGATCCCTGAGAACCACCCTGCTTGGGCTCAGGTGGATCTGAATCAGCTCTGGTGACCCAATTGTCTCACAGATCTCAGTCAGGGTTGAACTGAAACCAAAAGATGGTTTTCACGGCTTGTTCTGTCATACAAAAGCAGGACAAATTTGGATCTGAAAACAAAATGTCCCCAAAGTCCAATTTTTTAGGAGCTGGTGCTAGTGCCTCTGAAATAGCTTCATCACTGTTTGCATCAGACTCACAGTTTTGCATGAAAATGTTGCCCAAATATTTATCATGGGCTTGCCCTGCACTTAGGTGGCCATTGGGTTGATTGATTTGGGTTCTTTGGCAATGGCTGAGCATTGATTTATTCAGTGTATTGTCAGAAGCCTCTTAAGGTTGACTGGAGGACCTTTGGGTTAGCCTGTAAAAATTTAGTGGTACCAGCAAGGATTCCTTCCCTGGGCTTGCAGACATGAGCAGAAGTCAGGCCCTAATGGAGCCTTTTGAAATCCTGGCATCTGGACTTGCTGGGAAGGCATGAAAATGGGATTAATTAGCCCCCTTTTCAAAGCTTTATTTTCGAGTCAGTCAATTCTTTCCCTGTTTGACCTTATTAATGACTAAATTGCAACGAGCACTGGGATGGAGCAAGTCAGATTAAGCTGGCCTGAAACCAGCTGAGAGGTGTCGTTTAAAGGATAGCTCTCCATACCCTAATTTCTCCACAAGACTAAATCTCCATCTTAGGAATACATCTGAATCTAAGTTTCCATCCTATAAAGTCAGTCGAGGTTATAAAGCACAGAAAATGGATGAGTAAAGACAAAATCAGGAGTATTCTATGGCAAGCAGAGTTGGAAACTCTAAAGGAGCAAAACAAGTTGTATTTTTTAGGAGACCATCACATCAAACTTCTCCTGCTTTGACTGGGATTATTGGGATTGGACTGGGTGTTATGGGAGCAGTGGAGAGCTCCTGGACCCTCCAAGGCTTCATCTTCCAAGAAGGTGTACCCTGGGGAAGAGGGGAAGGGTGGGTGGGAGACCAAGGTGGCCCCTCATGTCCCACCTCAGGCAGTGGGGAGAAGCCAGCAGCAGGCACCAGACCAGCCTGCTCTTTGTCTCACAGGACTTAATAACCTTCCCAACTTGACGTGGCTACATACAAAGCACTGCCAGTCCTGCTGTAACAGGCTTTATAGTATTATAAACATTTATCTAAGGCACCAGGACCTAGACTCTGTAATTAGAGAGCAGTTAAGGTCAGACAAGTCATCAGTTAACAGTATTTCTCTGACTCAGCTTATGTGCCTTGTTCACCATCATTCCAAACAATTCACTTTGCTGACAATCATATCATTTTCTGCCAGGTAACCCTGAACCCTTGTTTTGCCATGAAATCCTCCCCAAAATTTCCAGAAGCTGAAGGCTGAGTTTCTGTCTTCCAGAAGAAGGGAAGCAGCAGGGAGGAAAAATATTTCCCTTGATTTCCTCTCCCATCTAAAGTAATTAGTTTATGTTCATCTCAATGCTCTTGTTTCTTTTTATCTCCTTCTTTTTTTCCTCTCAGCCTTTTCCAGTAAACAACAGAGGGCTTGCAAGGTTAGCAGAGATTTATTTTACTTTATAAAGGGCACATCAGCACATTAACCTCCCAGCCATGTACCTGCAGCTGCTCAGAACACCACACCAACAACACCAACAACACACAGCCCAGTGTGCTCCCTGCCAGAGGCATTGCCCTCCAGCACCCAGGGGAAATGCTCCAAAAGGTGACAATTTTAATGCCCTTTCTGGCCTTAAAATACACAAATCTTCAAGTAAGGGAAATTTTTGCAGCAGAGAGGCTACCACCACCTAAGGAAGCTCATGCCATTAGACAGCAACCCCAGGCAGAATATTTAGGTTATGACATGACTAATATTTCCACTTTGAAAAAATCTGGCCCAAAATGACCCCACCAAAAAATGTTAAAATATAGTTAAACTACCAAACACATTTATAGAGCTGTGTTGGGTTTTTTCCAATCCCTGAAGGGAACCTACAGGAAGGTTAGAGAGGGATTTTTCATGGGAGTGTTCAGCAACAGGACAAAGGGAAATGGTTTTCAACTGAAGGAGAGTAGGTCTAGACTACATTTTAGGAAGAAGTTCTTCAGCATGAGGGTGGGGAGACTCTGGACTAGGTTGCCCAGAGAGGTTGTGGATGCCCCTCCATGGAGGCGTTCAAGGTTATGTTGGATGAAGCCTTGAGCAACCTGGTCTAGTTGAGAGGCATCAGGGAGGTTGGATTAGATGATCTCTAGGGTCCCTTCCAACTCAAGCCATTCTGTGATGCTCTCCCATCACAATATCCTGCTTTTCTCTCACATGGTTAAGTTGTCCACCTGCTGGTTGAGCCAAGTGTGCATCAAAGCCACTCCTGCTCTGCCAACATACTTCTAGGGGACCACCTGGGGCCCTGCAGAGATCTCCAGGGAGCCACCAGAGAAAAACCATCTCGTTCACAATGGAACTAGACGTTTTTGGAGAGCACAGCCATCCCTCCAGCCAAAGGACAGCGATCCTAACACCTAAATTAGGGGACTTCAAAGCTTTCAACGTGTTGTAAACCCCGAGCGGAGCAGCTGCAGGGTATTGTCCTGCTGAGCAAAACTCATCAGTCTCATTTAATCACGTCACACTTCATTGGTGCCACAAGTGTCAAAACAAGGTTAACGGGCTACAGCACCTCACAAGCTCATCATCAGATTAAGCAGGCAGTTGCCCAGTGACTGGCCATGATGCTCTCCATCCTAGGATGTTGCTTTTAACTCCTTGTGGCTGGTGTTAGAGGCAGGAAGGACAAAGCCAAGAACCCAGGGGAAATCAGTTATTGCTCGAGATTAAATGGGGCTTGCACAAAGGGCAAAATAAAAACTGCCTAGGAAGCTAAAGAGGCATTTTCATTTCCACATCCTGTGAAAAATGCCATTTTTTAATATCGTGAGGGGCTGTTAGCATGGGCACAATCATTGCACAACTCCACACACACATGTTCTTGCCTCAGCAGCAAGCCATTAAGTAATCCATTAAAAATAAAACTGGGCAAAATGAATGGGGCCTTTTCCTAGGATTTTATAGGGCATAATAAACCAGGACCTTTCACTCAACACTTTCTTGATTATTCAACTTGAAATGCGTTTTTCAGAGCTCTCAGATTTCATTGCTTCATCACCAGCTCAGTGGGGACAGGGCATTAACTGAGTGGCCTCAGTGCAGCTCCAGGTCAGGTTACAAGGCTAGGGGGTCCTACAGACTGAAGGGCACAAAGAGAGTGATGTCATTGGAAAAGAGAGACAGGTCCTCCTGTGCTCATGTCCCCAGCTGCCTGGCATCAGCCCAACTGCTAGGACTTGATGTAGAGTTGCCCTGGGAGAGAGCAACGTGAAAAACACAAAGATGATGAAACAATTTCCTTGCTGCTTCTGATGGGGATGAGGCAGCGAGGGGCACGAGTGAGAGCTGCTCACCCACCTGACACCATGAAGTGCTGCCCTGCTGCCAAAACCCTGCCTTAAAGGAGGCTAAAAATGGTCTCGTGTTTACAGCGGAATATGTAATTCATTAAAAGGTGTCAGGTGATTAAATTGGTTTATGATTTTGGGAGCCTGACCTTTTCTCTAGTGAGATTCATGTCCTCTGGCTTGGCGTGTGTTCCTGTGTGAAGCCAGACATCTGTTTCTGCTCTGTGACTCAGTTGTCCTGCCTGCAGAGCATGTTTGATCCTATTATGATAGGAAGCCTTACTGGGCAGACAGTCAAAGCAGCTGAGATTCCCAAACAAAGCCCTGATTTTCCTCCAAGCCCAGCTTTGCCAACAGGTAGAGCTCCTGAAGTTCAAGGTCTCCTCCTCACGGAATTAAAGCATTGAACACAAATCCTTGGAGATACTGATGCTGTGGGCTTTGCACCTTGGCCAGCAAGTGGCAGGTCACTCTCAGCCTTGCCCAAGGTGGGGGCTGTTCAACTGGTGGGGTAAAAAACACTGCTGGAAATGATCTAAGAGCAGAAGTGAGGAACCTCCTGAACTCAGGCTTATTTGAAACAGCCACAGCTGCTGGAGCATACGCTCCTGGGTGAAGTCAGGCCAGAGGCACTCTGCATTTCCAGGCTGTCAGCACATCCTTTGCTGTCACATCCCCTCAGCTCTCCATCTGGCACACACCTGAGTCTTGCTCCTGGCTCTTGGCAGAGCAGATGCCTGAATACAGAAGAACCTTTTCCTTCAGCAGCTTCGGAGAGGATGACAAATTGATTTCTCCCCCCACTTCCCAGTCGGAGCACCCCTTAAATCCACTTCAGACAAAACGAGCTGAATGAGTTTAAACAGTGTAGGGAGAGGCTGTGAGTTATTCTGGTTGGGTTTGCCTGGAGTAGGACTGGGAGTGCTCACACAAACCAGTTTGCCAGGAGAGCTGATGAACAGTGGTGGCTATAGCTGGAGGAGGAGGCACCACCTGCAGCTGCCACAGCTGGGCTGGAGACAGGACCTGTGGCCACGACCTTCTGCCTGGCAGGAGAAAACTCATTTCTTCTCCTTTTTGAGTACAGAAGGTAGGTTTTATCCCTGGAGGTGTGTGGGAAGAGCCCCAGTAGAGTGAAGCACCATCTCCATGCAATGGATGCTTTGATGTGGAGCTGCAGCAAAAGGAAACAGAGCTGAAGGAGAAACACTCCCTGAGACACAGAGTTGGCCAGGAAGGGTGGCACAGGCCCGTGGGCACTGTCTAGGGAGAAAGCTGATAATGGGAAAGCTTGCAAAATCCCAACTTAATCCCCTGCACTGCAGAGGACTAATCCTCACGCTTGACGTTAATCTTTCCAATGGAGATAGAACATCCCTTATCTTCCATGCTGCTCATTGAGCCAGAAAGCAGAGCCTGTGGTCTTTATAGCTGGCCATGGAGCTGCAGAAATCCTTCCACTGACATTGCCTTTCCTCTGGCTCTTCTTAAGGCTTCAGTGTGGACTGGGATCTCTTTGATGAGAGCCCACCTTTGCTCTTTTTTAAGCATACCTCTGTGTAGTCCTTCTCTTGAAATAAGAAATCTCTCTTGGCCCAGGGAGAAGAAGACCATTGGCAAGCAGGACTGTAACAAGCTCTCACCCACACCACTCCACTGGAAGATCTCCAGACTTGGAGCTGGTTGGTAGTGGGCATGGCTCTGGTCTCCTCCTTGGTCTTGTAGGAGGCATCACCTGAAGGGTCCTTGTAGTTTGGGTTTGCTGTCAGAGAACCAGTACATACAGCACTCAGCCAAAGTCCACTGAAGTTTCAAATCTTATGAACCAGGCCTAGAAGTTCACCCACCTCTACCTCTTTCTGAACCAGAGGTTTTTCTGGAGATTTTTGATTTCTCCCTTTTTGACCCCTTAATTCTGTTTCTCTCATTCTTACTTCTGTTTCTTTAAAGAGAGAGGCTCTACCTATGTGAACACAACACATTGCCCAAGCCCTTGCATCAACCAGGGCCTTGAGGCAGGGATATTTAGATGCTCACCCAGCATCTCCATAACCTGCAAGATAATATATTGCCTTCTGTGGAATCTGGAAATCTTCAATGGAAGAAAATTCCAAGGATAGAATCATTCAGCAGCAGCTATTCCTGGCAGCCTGTCCAAGAGTCTAAATGAAAACCATGAAACAAATCTCTATGTATCTGTTTTAATATGCATTAATTGCAACCAGAATCAGACCTCCCTGGACTGCCAAAACCCAGCCAAAACCTTCAGGGTTTCCAGACATCACTAGGATTTGTGAATAACAGAGAACTGGGCAGTAGCAAGGGAAGTAATTGAAGCTCTTATACCTCATAGTGATTAAGACACAAGGGCTGCCCTTCAAGGAGGAACTTTGCATCAGGAGGGGGATGTGTTGGCTGCTCTCCTAAGCTGCTCCCAGCAGCCATTCAGGACAGGACATAGGACTATGTTGTCATAGATAAAACCAAATCTGGGCTTTCAGTCTCTCTCCAGTAAAGAAACAGCCCTGGAAGGATACATGTCTTAATTAACCCCTCAAGAACAGGCACAGACAATGATTTTTCCCTTTGCAGCCCGGCCAAGAGCAGAGGGAGAAGAACAAAGAGCAGCTTGTACTGGGCAGAGGAGACATCACAAACCCTGGTGAGAAGTGCTCCTCTTTTTCCTTCTCACCCTGGATAAGAACTCAGAGCCTGAGCAGATCCTAGCAGGCTCCAAAATGGCAAAAGTTTGTTCTGCTTATTTAATGGAAAATAGAATTTTAATCCAAGATATTTGAATCACAGAATGTTAGGGGTTGGAAGGGACCTTCAGAGATCATCGAGTCCAACCCCCATTTTCTAGCTGATGTTTTTTCTAGCTGATTTTTCTATAGAATAGAGAGAAAAGCCCTTTTCTTGGTGAGGGGATCACTTGGCCATGCAAGAGCTCATCTGTTGGCAGTGCTGCTCAGCTCGTCCATCTCTTACCCATCAACATTGGAAAGAAGCCCCAGGAAGATGAGAGGGTTACCCAGTCAGCACCAGCCCATCTGGCTGAGGACATTCCTCATCCTCAGCAAAGGCTGGGTGGGCACAGCAACATGCTTGCACTTTTTTGGGCCAGCATAACTTTGAAAATCTCCACTGCCACTATTTTCTACTTCATATTCTCCACGGGTGAGCCTGTAAACCTGAAAAGACACTTAGCAAATCCTTTGACCACCTTGAACCAACCCACTTGGGCTTGAGCAGACTAAGTGACTTTTTATGGCAGATTTATCTAAAAGCTGATCATCTTTCAAATGCTCACAGTGGCAAAGATTTCCCTGGGGATCTTTTTCTAACAGACCATCACCTCATTCTTCTTTTCCACAGGACTTTATTCCAAAGGCTGTGGTGCTCTGGTGACATGTCCTCTGCAAAACTGATGATGAGAAATTGATGGTCCTCCTAGTTGGAAGCAAAGGTGTCAAAACAGAATAAAAACCTAGAGCCAGACTGTGATTTTAGTGGGACCAATGAAAACATTGAGGGACTCCTATAAGGTTGTCTGTACTGCTGACAGGCTCACCCCCAAAACATCTTTTTGGCTTGCGTGCTGGTTGATCCTGTGTCCAGGTTCCTGTGTCAAGGTTACCTGGTCACTAAGGAGTTCATTGGGGCCAAGAGATCTCATCTTTTTCTCACAGAGTGATGACATCAGGAGCTTCTTTGTAGCTTTTTGGGGGGCAGGCTTGTACATGGCACAGCCTCTGGCCAGAGGGAATGAGCTGGGAGCTCAGGGTGGCAGCACGTGTGTTGTCCACTATTTTCCAGCCCACTGGAAGTAAGAAAGAAGCTGCTTTGCTTTCTGCATTGATGTTTTCCCTCAGACAGCAGCCACAGGAAGGGGAATAAGGTCACCTCATGCTTCTAAGAGTGATTCAAAGCAAAGCCTTTCTCCTGCTTTGCCACAGTTTTAGGATATTTGCCATGAGAGCAGCTGTCTCTCAAGTGAGGTGTGAAACAGAGGAGCACCACTGATGATTAAAGTTCCCAGGACACATATCCACTAGGGACACTTTTAATTTCTGCTTCTGGACCAACATTTTTCCCCATTCTCTGCCTGCTGCAGACTTTCTGGGGAAGGTGAATCCCTGGCTGTCCCAAAACTCCACCTCCACAGCACGCCAAAGAGCTGCCAATACACATATGGAGGAATCATATCTGTTGGAAAGGAATCAAACCTCCTTTAAATCAGACAGTAGAAAACATGTTTTTCTGGAAAGGAAAATTCCCATTTGCACTACCAGGAAGTAACTCCAGCTCTGTGTCAGTCATCTGGAACTCTGCAGCAAGGAAAGGTGGCAGCTGCATTGCCAGCCTGTCTACAGAGGATGCAAAACTGCACCCAGCATCTCTCCCTCTCCCCAGAACAAGCCTGGAGGAATATCCTGCATCTAAAACGCTCTGTTCCTGAATTTCCCCATGGATTTTAAGTCCTCTCTCTCTCACACACACAAACACAGAGGGTAGTTCTGATAACCTGGCTGACAGCAGAAATATTATGCATAGGCAGCTAACCATTTTCATGGAAAATTAGATATTAGGACAGCAAGCTGCTGTTTAGGCCAACAAGAATTTGAGATTGACTGAGAAAAAATTGCAAAAATGTTGTATACATCCAGCTCTTCTCCACCTCTAGACACACACCAACTTTCTTTAGCTTAAGAACTACGAGATGTTTTGTTATATCCCCACAACAAACTTCAAGTCAAACTGCAGCATGGATGGCAATCAAGTTTTCAGGGCTTTAGTCCCCATTTCCACCTCTGATTTGAGTTTCACCTTGGCTTGTGCTGCTCCTTTTTCACCACCTACTGCAGGGAGGCCGAAGCAAAAGTCACAACAGCTGGTTGTGGTCAGGACCTTCTCTGAGCTCTCAAGAAGACTGTTTCCCTTGAATTTCCTCTCCTGAGTCTCCAAATAACTCCAACCCTCTTGAGAAATGGGCTTATCCAATAAAGCCATCCTGTTATAGAATATCAAGAATGAACTCAAATCATTCTTAGCTTGCAAGCTCTTGGTTTTACACCAGCTGGATCCACCATCAGCAGGTGATCTTTAGTCAATCTGAATCAAAGTTTTGCTTCTCTAGTTACCTTCTAGGAAAAAAGGCAAAGATTTTAAGGAAAGCAAAGAGAAAGAGAGTACGTGTGGGCAAGTGACAAGTTTAATTGGAGCAAGGAGGAGCAGTACTCACTCTGTCATAAAATTCACCATATGTTGGGTGGCTTCATTACTCCAATTCTCAGAGGAGCTTGTTTGATGATTTGATCAGCTGTTGACTTCCTTTCATATTGCTGCCAATTCAGGACTTGAGTGATTTGTACCCTTGACTCAAGGATTGTATTTTGCTCATTTTCAGTCATTTTAGTTAAGAGGAAAAAAAAAAAATCAGTCTGTTTTAGAGATTCTTAATGATTTCTCTGTGGGTGGGTATTTAATTTGCAGTAAAGCCCAACAGGGGAACCATAGGTGGATGGACACCCCCAAAGGGTCTTAGTGATGCTCTCTGTGGGTTTGGCAAAGGTCCCTCTTCTGAAAGAAGCCCCTCAGGCTGCAGTGCACGAGTCCCTGTGGTTTAGTGCAACACGTGGGCTGGACCCTGGAAGACAGTGAGAATGCTGAAGTGTCCTCTCTGAATCTGGACCATCCAACCTTGGTGTGGCCCAGATTGTGACTCTGAAGAAGCCTTGCCTGCTCTTTTCTGTCTCCCAGGCAGTGAAGCAAGCCAGAAAGGATCTGGGGAAATCCTCTTTTGCCTCTCATCTCCCCTCCTTCCTCCAAAGTCAAGGGTATTTTTCCCATGTCACCCATGTCAAAAAAGGCTGGATGTTAATGACCAACAGTAGCTCCATCCCTAACACTCTGCCAGCCTGATCTGAGATGGCAGCACAAAGCTACAGGGAAAAGCTGGTGAAGAAAAGCTGAGTCTAGACAAGCTACAATATACACCAAGGAAGAATTGAGTCTTGAGATGATTTGGGGGGGGTGGATTGGAAAAGAGATGCCTAAAACAGATTAAACCCCACTGTTTTCCATTGGAATGTGTGTGTCTGAGTACAGGTAGCACACCTGGAAGTGGAGAACATGGCAAACAAGAAATTCTCCCATGCTACACAGAAAAAGAGGCAGGAAACTGAGATGCAGAAAGCTGCTGATTGTGTCCATGCAGCTACAGAAAGAACAAGGGGAAAAAGAAAGAGATGAGGACAGACATAAACTGTAATAATGACCATTAATTTCCAGACTCTGGAAGCAATAGGAGGCAGAGTTTGAATTAAAAAGTTTAAGGATGGCACAGGTAGAGGGGGAAGAGAATTATGACCTGGTTTCTCTTTTCCAGAGGAACCAAGCACCTGCAGACCTGCTAAAGCTGGTGGGGTTCATGGATGCCCTCTGCAAACTGAGCCATATTTGTCTTGTCTACTCTGCAGATGGAGAAGAAGCCATAGAAATATACTTTTTACTTCAAAATCTATTTATTGTCTTTTTTTTTTGTGTGTGTGTGTGGGAACTGCCCGTTGCTTAGTGATTTCTTTCACTGCTTGTATTCCCACAAGGTCCAGAACCAAGAGGCATCCTTAATGATTGCCAGTGACTTCTCCTGCCCTCTTGTAAGCTGGCAGCTGCCTGGATTGACAGGTTGTACCACACAGTCCTTCTGCCTGCTTGGCAGGGACCCTCCCTTCACCCTTGTTCTGTTCCCATCCAGCAGGGATGTGGTTTCTGCTGTACATAAGCCTTGGTAGCTCCTTGGTATCCTTGTAACTCCCAATTGCTCACCCTGGTCTTGCAGCACCACATCATTTCCCTAAGCTGGGAGCAGCACTGTGGCTGTCTCACTCCAAGGCGGTCGAAGTCCTCAGGTAGTATTATCCTAGGACACATCAAACCCCACTAAAATCTCCCCTAAAAATGCTGGGAAAGCCACCAGGAGCTGTACAAAGGCTAGAGAGGAGGTGGGAACAGGCTGGTATCTCAGTGGGTTAAACATGCTAGTGGGGAAGTCCACATGCAAATGTGGGTCTAACTCTTCTGCTGGCCACTTGCCTAACTAGGAGGGATATCATCATTAACAGGCAGAGCAGCAACAAAAGTCCTCCTTCTGCTGCCACGTGGCACATCAGAGACCCAAGGTGCCAGGCAGCTGGAGGAACAAGTCAAAGCCCTCACCCACTGTGAAGGACATGAAGAAGGGAGCAGCCAAGCTGTGGGAGATGGAAGGACCCAGGTGATCAGCCCACTCATGCACACAGTCCCCAGAGAGAGATTCATGGTCTCGTTGTGCCATCCTGGAAACTCCACGTGCTATGAAGAGTCCTTTCAAGAACCAGAACCCTCACACAGCTCATGCACTACAGGAACAAACCTCCCAAACCCACTGCAAGCAGAGTCAGCCCTTATAGAGAGGGCTTCTTGCTCCACCTCCAAGTTCATGTGGAAGCAGGACAACTGGTGGTCATCTCCTCATCAGTCCCCACCCAGGGCTGGCCAGACCCTGGGTGAAAACCCATCAGGAGGGGCTTTCTTGCCTGGTTGTGGCCATCACCCATAGGCCAACCACCTTTCAAGGCTGGGGGTTTAACCCCAGCACTTCACTAACTCAAGGTGACACGTGTGGTAACAACAAAATCATCACCCAAGTCCACCCTGGAGATACAGAAGGACATGGTGCCTCCTTCTCAGGCCACAGCAAAAGGTGACTGGTGGGTGTTGGTTCCCCACTCTCCAGGAGCCAAGTTAGAAAACACAACCTGAGGACACAGCTCAGACTCTCCTCAGCCTTGCACATTGTCTTCTGCAAACACCCCCTCCAGGGTGTGTGGTTGAAACCTCCTCTGGGACATGGCTCCTCTCCAGCTTGGAGTGTAGCCATGGCATTGCCCAAGCTCCTTCCCTCTTTGAGGTGCTTTGATTCTTAGGGGTCAGAGCTTGACAGAGTTGAGCTTCCAAAGGCACCAGGTACATCCTGCTCAGCCCAGGCTCTTCCCTCTGCAGCTGTGGTGGAGGTGGAGAAGAGCTTACACTAACACAGCCCAGGCAACCCCCAGGATGTGTCTTTACACCACAAGGGTCAGCAGGTTTTTGGGGTGCTCTGGCCTGGAGAGGAGCTCAGAAAGGGGAGTCCCATGTTCTAAGAGATGCTTTGGGTCCCTGCTGCCAGCCCAGCAATGCCCCTGGGTCCAACAACTCAATATCCTCCACATGTCAGGGAGGATGATAAATCCCTGCTCACTTCAATTATCTGAAAACACTGTTTATTTCTCATAAAAAAAGCTTTTCCATGGAGCTCAGGTGATTTGTTATTGGCCACGACCTGTTTCTGTGCCTACAAAGAAGCACCAGTGGTAAACACAGATGCTGGAAACCTGCTGGCATGAAGCAGCTCCCTAAATGAATATATTTTCTTGGGTAGCAGCAGGACTTTTGTTTACAGGGTGTGTATTTAATGCACTTTACTGCTGACAAGCATATATAAAAAAAATAAAGGAAAAAAGAAGAACTCCAATCATCTTGGAATCAACTCCAACCATCAACCTCCTCTGGGATGTTTTGTCTCTGTAGAGCCTCCCAGCAGTGCTGCAGAAGGAAAAGGTGACCACAGCCAGGAGCTTTTCACTGCTCACTGCAACGTGACAACCGTCGAGTAGCAGCCTGGGATGCATCCTTCTAAATCCATGGGCTCATCCCAAATCCACCAAGGCACATTCCTGGGTTTCTTTGAACTGGACTTGGTTTCCTTTGTACCCCATTAGGAGCGTTTCCCACTCAGAGGAGGTCAAACACAATCTTTCCAAGTCTCTCAGCCCACAGAGGATTAACTCCTTGGCAGCAGCAGGAGCTGAGCCTGCATGTGATCCCAGGCAGGATCCCAGCCCTGCTCCCCTGAGCTTCAGGAAGTGTTTCAGCCTGGTTTAGGCACTCAACCAGCTGCTAAAACTCCAAATCCTTGTCCTGGAACCGAGACATTTTGCCCCAGGAGCACAGCAGCCACTGGGCACTGATGTTAAAAGACCAAAGGTGTCCCTTCAGACACCTCTGGCATCACCATCTCTCTTCTGTTGGGGGTCCAAACCTCACTTCAACTTCCCAAGAGCAGGACCTGCTATTTAATATTGCCCTAACCTGCTTCTCTCTCAGGCCTTCCTCTTTCTCAGCTCTACAGAAGCAATTATTAAACCTTGGTTTAGCCTTTGGAAAAGCTGAGATGTTGTCCATTTGGCCACCAAGGAGAGGTGCCCGCTGTGCACCCTGGCTGCTGCTGGATTACAGTTGGGACACAAGCTGCTGCCTGCCTTTGGAGAGCTTCCAGAGATGCCTGGCATCCTTTGGGTGCAGTTTGAACCTGCCCTGGAAAGCAGACACCAAGCAAAAGCAGGAGGCCACTCAAGCTCTGCTCCTCTCCACCACTGGTTGGATGGTCGCTGGGACCTGGTTACCATTTTAGGCTCTTAACAGCAGGTAAAGCCACATTTCATGAAGAATTTGAGAGCAGAGCTCATTTAGCTGTGGTGAGAAGCTGCTCTAACACTGGCACACTGCTACAGATGCAAGGGAGGGTTATATTCAAAATTAATTCTTAGGCATTAGGTGACAGTGGATGGGAAGAAGGAGAAGTGAGGAGCTGGCCACAAATCCAGGCAGAGGAGCATGAGCCTGGAGGACTAATTAAGGTGCTTGTGAGCCAGCTATTAAAAGCAGTTTTCTTGCTGTTGGCATGTAGAAATATAGCTGCTAAGAGAGAAGTGCTCAGTATTTTCCACTTTATAGAGTCCTAGAATCATTTTGGCTGCAGAAGACCCTCCAGTCCAACCATGAACCCAACTCCACCAAGCCCACTGCTAAACCACCTCTTCACTTCTTGCCCTAATGGGCAATTAAGGCTACAGGAAGCCAAAATTTCTTCTGAGGAGATGTATTTGTTTCTAGTACTTCTATATTTATCCTTCAGAGCGATGGGTAATCCCCACTTCTCTGCCTGGCAGCTTTGCAAGCTGCAGAAGCACATCATCCATCAGCCTGGAGAAAATCCTGTCCAGAGCTTGGTTTACAGATCTCTCCAAGAGAAACAATTACATACCTGTAATGGCTACACACTGGGAAAGCATCTTTTCCTGGTTTTCTTCACCAGCTACTGCTCTGGCCTGCTTCTTGCTAGGATCAGGCTGAAGGCTTCTGTTCAACTGAGAAGGCTCTAAGGAGAAATAAAATTGATGGTTTTTTTGGTGGGGTTTGGTTGGGGATTTTTTGGTGTGTGTACGTGTGTGGTATTTTTCTTAATGAGTCTTCAAAGAGAAATAAAGGACCTGGAAGATCACAGCCTAGAAGGCTTTGGTTCATGGAGCTGGCTGGCTGCCTCCTCCACAAGGGTTGCTCTTGGGCATCCATGGAGGGACAGCACTACGTGGGGTGGGAGCTGTGTGAGAAGGGCCACCTCTGTGAGATGTTCTGTGGAGGGGTTTTCATTTTGGCCTTTGAAAACATAATCCTGCTGGCTCTGATCTTGTGTCAGCTGCCATTTAATTCCTCTCCTGTGAAAGCAACCCACAGAACAACTGATGGCAGGTTGCCACACAGGGTTATTTATCTTCTCTCTGGAGGTGATGCTCAACATCCACACGTCTCCTGGGATGGGTCTGTGGCCCTCTGTGGTTTCTTTTTCCTCTGGCTGCCTGAGGGGAAGGAGCATGTTACAGCATGCAGTGCTTCTCAGAGCAAAGTGTTCCACAGCCTTGGAAACCCAACCTGTCTTCAGGTTGTGCTGCACTACCCTGAGCAGCAGCAGCAAGTGGGATGCTACACATGCACCTGTCTGCTCCAGTTATTTCCCTGCTCTGAGTCCAACTTCATAAAGGCTACAGAGGTATCAAGTGCTAAGTAGCCCCTTACATTTATCTAATTAAATCAGTGTCACAATCAGGTCACAAACAATTTGTTTGTCACAATCAGCTTTCCCCAAAAGTTGCCTTAGGAAATGCCTT